>NW_028297432.1:7455771-7564490 GCF_049724085.1 Artemia sp. Qi Xiang Cuo
GAAACTTCTCTCGTTCTTCATTAAATATTTAATTAGCCAATTTCTCGTATTGTCTTATTCAAGATAGTTTTATTTTTTTATATTCTGAGGCTCAATTTTATATCTTTTTATTTAAATATTGTTTTTGGGTTTAATCTATATAATTTTGAGTTGTATTTTATTTCTAGTATTTATTGTATGCGTTTTTTATACGTTTTTTTATACTTTTTTCTTTTTTTATGGGGGAAGGGTCAAGAGGATACCCATCCCTGTTAAATAAAAACAAAAATTTCATAAATCCATCACCAATGACAACATACCGGTAGACGAAACTTTCAGATTTAAACGCGATATGGTAAGAAGGTAGTACCTTGTATCATCGTTCTTTACGCTGAACCCTCAGCAGGAGTCTCAAGTCAAGTAAGTCAAGTCTTTTTTTTTTGGTGAAAGTGATCATTTGTTGCCTAGCTTAGTTGTGGCTAGGAGAAAAAATTATTTATTTTGTCTCCCAGAGATAGTTTATGTGAAAGTGGTCGTCGTAAAAAATTCAGCGATGTCTTATTCAAGTAAAAATTCTATTTTCTTGGGTGCATTAAATTTTTTTTTTTCCAAGCTTGATTTGCATATTAAAATGAATATGCATATGTTTTTAATTTCATGCATACAATCGCATCAACATCTAGACAGTATTTTCAATCATTAAAAGAGGTTAAAGTCTGGAAATTAAACTGGTTCCAAAAATTAGATTCTAAAAAATGGTTAAATTGTTTATGTAAAGATATCAATAACAAAACATAACCTGAATGTCGTTTACTAATTCTTGAAGTTAAAACACAAAAGCTTTCAAACAGTTCGTGGTAACGAACTGTAAGTAAGGAGCGACCCGGCTCAATGGTAACCGAAACTCTAGGAAACGGGTTTTTGATACCAATAGATATATTGATACCAATAGATATATATTACGCATCAATATCTATACAATGTTTTCATTTATTAATACAGGTTATAGTCTGAAAATTTAACTGGTTGTAAAATCGAGACGGTAAAAAAAAGCTAAAGTGTTTATGTCGAGGGATCAGTGATAATACATCACCAAAGTGTTGCTTGCTAATTTTTGAAATTAAAACACACTAGCTTTAAAACATTTCGTGGTAACGAACTGTAAGTAAGGAGCGACCCGGCTCAATGGTAACCGAAACTCTAGGAAACGGGTTTTTGATACCAATAGATATATCAAAAGAATTAGATTTTAATGCTGATTTCAAATATATAACTTTCATCAAGTTTAGTGCTACCCATCAAAAGTTACACGCCTGAGAAAATTTGGCTGATTTTCAAAAAAAGAGGGAAAGACCATCTAAAATCTATAGAACCTTAAAAAAAATCGCACCATCATATTCAGCGTATCAGAGAACCCTACTGTAGAGGTTTCAACCTCCTATCTACAAAAATGTAGAATTTTGCATTTTTTGCCAGAAGAAAGATCACGGATGCGTGTCTATTCGTTTTTTTTTGTTTTTTTTCCCAGGGGTGATCGTATCGACCCATTGGTCCTAGAATATCGTGGGAGGGCTCATTGGAACGGAAATTAAAAGTTCTAGTTCCCTTTTTAAGTGACAAAAAAAAATGGAGGGCAACTAGGCCCCCTCCCACGCTTATTTTTTTCCCAAAGTCACCCGATCAAAATTTTGAGATAGCCATTTTGTTCAGAATGGTTGAAAATATGATAGATATGTCTTTTAGGATGACTTAATCCCCCGAAGTACCCAGAGGGAGGGCTAAAAGTTATGAACTGTACCCAATGTTAACATATAGTATTGGTTTTTCGGAAGTATACAGAAGTTTTCGGGAGGTTTTTTTTCTGGTAGTGGGAGGGAAGGGTGGGTCAGGGGTTATGTTGGAGGATCTGTTCATGAAGGAAGTTGTCATGGGGAAGGGAAATTGCCATGAAGGGGGCGCCGGACTGGCCAGCATTTTTTATTGGTTATGGGGAAGTATACAACCATTTTCAGGAAGGATTTTTGCTGGCGGGGGGGGGGGGTTACTCTGGAGAATATTTCCGTAGAGGAGGTTTCTTTGGGGGAAGGGAAATTTCGATAAAGGGGGTGCCGGATTTCCAAGCATTATTTAAAAAACGATCAGAAATTAAATAAAAAAAACAAGTTTTTTCAACTGAAATGTAAGAAGGAATATTACAACTTAAAACGAACAGAAATTATAACGTATGTAAGGGGGTTCTCCCCCAAGTCAATACCTCGCTCTTTACGCTACAGTTTTTTTTTAGTGCTTTAAACAGAGCTCATCTATTCCAATTAACAAGCCGGTGTTATTATGGTTTTTTTTAATAATAAAAATTTTTAAGTTTGAAAGCAATGAGCGTCGTATTGACTACGGGTAGAACCCTCTCATATACGTAATAACAAATAAGTAATAAAAAAAGAAACAATAAAAAAACAAGCGATACGGCTCAATAGTAATCGAAACTTTTAAAAACGGACTTTTGATGTCAATAAATGTATCAAAAGAATGTGTTTATAATGCTGATTCTAAATATATAAATTTTATTAAGTTTAGTATTACTCATCAAAGGCTACGAGCCTGAGAAAATTCACTCGATTTTTTAAAGAGGGAGGAAACATCCCCTACAAGTGAAAGAATTTTAATGAAAATCACACCGTCAGATTCAGCGTATGAGAAAACCCTATTACAGAGGTTTCAAGCTCATATCTGCAAAAATCTGCAACTTTGTATTTTTTGCCAGAAGAAAAATATACGAATATAGAAGTTAGTCACGTAAGTTAATTTGTAAAGACATCCATTTAGCAAAAGAAAAGTAAAATTTTTATGCAAATAAAAGCTGCATTAACTAAAAAACGATCAGAAATTAAATAAAAAAAAAACGGACAGACCCCTATGAAAGGGGCTGTCCCCTCCTCAACGCCTCGCTCTTTACGGTAAAGTTTGACTCTGTCTCACAACTTTATTTTTTAAAACAATAAAAAATTTTTAGCTGTTTTCTCTCGCGCTTCATTCAATGTTAAAGCAGTCAAAGTTTCGTGTTGTATTTATTTATTCACTGTGGATATAATGTTTTTGATAGTGAGAATCGGGTTAATAAATCTTTTTATACATTTTGTTTGTGGGGTTTTTGTTTCAAATTTTGGTTCGTCTTTTAATTCTAGTATTTATGGTTTGCGTTTTTTTATACGTTTTTTTAAACTTTTTTCTGCATAGTTGGGGGAGCGGTCAAGAGTGTACCTCCCCCCACTACGTAAAAAAACAAAATATATAATTCCATCATCAAAGAAAATATCCTAGTAGACGAAACCTTTAGCTTTACACGTGCTGTGGTACCAAGGTGGTACATTGTCTCATCAGTCTTTACTCCAAACCCTCAGCAGGCGCCTCAGGTCAAGTAAGTCAAGTCTTTTTTTTTTTTTGGTGAAAGTGATCATTTGTTGCCTAGCTTAGTTGTGGCATAGTTGCCTAGCTTAGTTGTGGCATGTTTTTGTTTTAAATATTGTGTGTGGGTTTATGGTTTCAAATTTTGGTTCGTCTTTTATTTCTAGTATTTATGGTTTGCGTTTTTTTATACGTTTTTTATGCTGTTTTTGCATTGTTGGGGGAGGGGCTAGAGAAGACCTCCCCCCGCTAAATAAAATTGCAAAGTCTATAGATCTATCACAAATGGACATATACGGTTAGAAGAAAATTTGAGTTTTAAACGTAATGCGGTAAGAAGGTGGTACCTGGAATCATAAGTCTTCATACTAAAACCTCTGCACGCGTACCAAGTCAAGTAAGTCAAGTCTTTTTTTTTTGGTGACAGCTATCGGGTTGTTACTAGTATATTTTTTACACGTCCGCCCCCAATACTTAGCGGCCACTTTGAAGATGTACTCTGATTCTAAAAAAAATCCTTGCACAAAATTCTATGGCTAATTGATTAATACGATCAACCCTGGAAAAAAACAACAACAAAAAACTAAACAAACCCACATCCGTGATCTTTCTCCTGGCAAAAATAAAAAGTTCCATATTTTCAAACAGTTCGTGGTAACAAACTGTAAGTAAGGAGCGACCCCGCTCAGTAGTAACCGAAATTTTAAACATTGGAATTTTAATACCATTAGTTGCATAAAGCATTGGATTCTTATTCCTACTTTAAATAGTTAAGCTCCACCGAGTCTTATCTTATTTCTCAAAACTTTCGTACCTGAAAAAAGTTTCCTTATTCTTGAAAAAAAAGGCGAAACAACCCCTGAAATTAATAGAAGCCTGATAAAAATAATAACTTGGGATTCAGAGTAACATAAAATGCTACTGTAGATGTCTCAAGCTCCTATCCGCATAAAAGTGGACTTTTTCATTTTTACCAGGAGTAAGATTAAGGAATGGGGTTTATTTGCTATTATTTTTTGTTTTTTTCCTAAGGGTGATCCTTCCCCACCAACAGTCCTAATATACCGTTAAAGGGCTCATTCAAATGGAAATTAAAAGTTCCAGTGCCCTTTATAAGTGCCCAAGAAAATTGGACGGCAACCTAGCCCCCTCCCAGGCTAATTTTTTTCCAAATTCACCCAATCAAAATTTGGAGATAGCTATTTTGCTCAGCATAGTCAAAAACTTAATAAATATGTCTTTGAGGATGACTTAATTATCCACAGTTCTCGGGAGAAGGGCTGCAAGTTATGAACTTTGTCTATTGTTCACATATAGTTTCGGTTTTTGGGATGTATACATACTTTATCAGTAGGAATTTTCTCTGGTGGGGGAGGGAGTAAGAGGAGGGATATAGCTATTTTGTTCAGCATAGCCGAAAATTTAATAAATATGTCTTTGAGGATGACTTAATTCCCCACAGTTCTCGGAATAAGGGCTTCAAGTTATGAAATTTTACATTTTTTTAAATTTAATAGTGGTTTTTGTGTTGTATACAGACGTGTTAAGAATGGTTTTGTTATGTGCGGGGGAAGGGGCAGAGGAGGGGGGTACATGAGAGAATATTTAAAGAGAGGATGTTTACATTTTTATAAGGATAAAGATTTTGTGCTGGAGGCACATGTGCGCAGAGAAGGATTAAAGTCATAATATTCTGGAATTTTATCCAGTTTCTTTTTTAGATTTAAAATATTCTACTATTCCACCAATAATTAAAATTCGTATGTCTTTTAGTTGCTGGGGGGGGGGGGGGTTGAGAAAGGGGTTTGTTCTGCCAAATTAATTTTTGTTTTATTTAAAAAAGAGTGTCTATTAAAATTTTTTTTGAATTGGGGTTTATTATTGTGATAAAATTAATTTTTATTAATTTAAAGTCTTAGGTTAAATGTTAGAATTAAATTTGGGTCGTTGGGCTAATATTTTGGAATGTGGTGCTTCTTTTCTATAATGTGTGGTATTTTCCTATATATCTTCCTGTTTGGGGTTAAATTTTTGTATATATTGTCTCTGCTACTTGAATGTCTTAGAGTAAAGCTTTTGTGTTTTAACTTCAAGAATTAGTACACGAGGTTCAAGCTGTTTTTTATCGTTGATCTCTTTTAATAAAGACTTTAACCTTTTCTTACAATATTAATTTTGCAACCACTTTAACCTCCAGACTTTAGTCTGTTTTAATGAAAGCAAACACACTATAGATGTTGATATTATTGAATGAATGAACTTTAGAAGACATGACACTTAAATTGAATGTGCCAGTCAAGATTGGAACAAAAAACATTTAATGCAAAATATAGAGTAGAGTTTTTACCAGAATAAAACACTTTTTAATTTTTTACGACACTCTCTTCCATATAAAGTATCCCTGGGAGAAAAAATAAAAAATAATACATTAGTGCCGTCAGGGCTTTACTATAGGGAATGCAATAGCTCTGTAACTGAAAAACAATAAAAACACCCCAGACACCCCAACCAACCTCTCAGACACCCCAGAACATCATAGGATTGCATATTAGTGCCTATAAAGGTGTTCCAAGCATGTACCTACACCTTAGCTAACGCTAAGGCATATTAGAGACAAATCTCTAACTTCGTGACAAATCTCTAATTTAGAGACAAATCTCTAATTTAGAGATATGTCACGTCAACCTAGCGTGCCGAACATGTTCCCCCCTCAACAGGGTCTTCTTTCCCCGCAGACGTTACTTGGACTATCTGTCTTGGCTTTTCTCTGTCTACAATTACCCAGCCCAGTCTTGATGCAACCTATTGCCCAAAATACTTGATAAATTCAATTCAAAATCACCGGAATTCAAAATTCCCCCCTCTTTAAAAAATCGAGTAAATTTTCTCAGGCTCGTAGCCTTTGATGAATAATACTAAACTTAATAAAATTTATATATTTAGAATAAGAATTATAAACACTTTCTTTTGATACATTTATTGACATCAAAATTCCGTTTTTAAAAGTTTCGATTACTATTGAGCCGTATCGATTGTTTTTTTATTGCTTTTTTTTTTATAACGCCTTTGTTATTATGTATTTGATGGGGCTCTACCCGTAGTCAATGAGACGCTTCTTGCGTTAAAAGTAAAAAAAATTTCTTATTAACAAAACCCTGAATAAAAAAGGCCATTAGAATAGATAGCTCTTTTGAAAGCACTAAAAAAAACTGTAGCGACTTTTTGTCCAAAGTTTTGGACCTGAAAAAAGTTGCCTTATTTTCGAAAAAAAGGGGAAACAACCCCGAAAATTATTAGAATCCTGATGAAAGTCAAAATGTGGGTCTAAACCCGCCATACAAAGCTAATTTTTATTTCCAAATCTGTATATTAATTGAATCTTGCATTTTTATAATGACTAAGGTCACAGAATGGTGTTATTGTGTTGTTATTTTTGTTTTCTTCTTTATGGTGATCCTATCCATCCAGTACTCCCAGAATACCGTTAAAGGGCTCATTCAAATGGAAATTGAAAGTTTTAGTGCCCTTTTGAGGTGCCCAAGAAAGTTGGACGATAGCCTAGCTCCTTCTAAGGCTAATTTTTCCCAAATTCACCCTATAAAAATTCTAAGATAGCTATTTTGCTCAGCATAGTCAAAAATTTAATAAATATGTCTTTGAGGATGGCTTAATTCCCCACTGTTCTCGGGGGAAGGGCTGCAAGTTATGAACTTTGCCCATGTGGAATTTAAAACGCATGAAACTTAAATTGAATTTCTAAATTAAGCTTGAAATAAAAAAAACTAACTATAAGCAAGAACCTTCAATTTGCAATTGAAGGACACCTCTGTGAAATTTATGTGGTAACCATGTCTATATAAACAAATTAGGGAGTAAAAAGTGCAAAAACAAATAGTTGGGCAATATTGTCGTTACTATTGTCAACATAAAAGCATTGTAATTGAGGTTAGCGCTTTTCTATTGTGCCTTAGAAAATGTTCAAGTGTTCCATTGGTCTCAGGTGCTTAACGTCTTCAGAGGGTGGTTCTTGGTAGAGTTTTTAAGGCTATATTGTATATATTTTGTTTTAAAGATTATGGTTGGTTTTTAAGTTTTGGGTATTCCTTTGATATTGTCGATATTTGTGCGCGTTTTTTTATACGTTTTTTCATACTTAATCCTTTTTTTGTGGAGGATCGGTCTGGAGGATACCTCCCCCCACTCTATGAATATACAACTTTCCTGACATAATAACTGCTTGGCCCATACCGTGGGACGCAAATTTGAGCTGGGACCGTGCGATGGTACGCTATAGGGGCCGGGAATAACCAGTCTTTGCTCCAAAACCTCAGCACTACCCTCAAGTCTAGGAAATCAAGTCTTTTTTTTGGTGAAATTGGTCGTTTGCTGGCTAGTTTTGTTGTTACACAGCGGCCTTCCAATCTTTTTGATCGTTTTAAAAAGAAACTGTAATTTTAAATAGAACCTTTTCACATTATGTTAGAACTAATTGACTTATAAGATAAACCCAGGAAAAAAACAACAACAAAAAACTAAAAAAACACACATCAATTATATGTCTCTGCTAAAACATAAAAAATCAACTATTTTGAAAAAGTTCGTGTTAAAAAAATGTTAGTAAGTAGTGATCCTATTGAATAATAAACTAATCATTACAAAATGAAATTTCGATACAAGTAGATACATAAAGATTCTGATTTTTATGCTAATTTTAAGTATACTAATATGATAAATTTGGTTTCTCCGGTTAAAAGTTTCAAACCTGAAGAATGGTGCGTCATTATTGAAAAAAGGGAAAACGGCCTACGTCAGTTAAAGAATCAGTGTTAAAATGAAACTTCAACAGTGAGCTCAAAAGAATACTCTGCTATAGTTTTTTTTAGCTCATGTCTAGCAGATTGATCACTTTTGAATTTGAATAATACGACAGATCTTAGATTAATCATTCCATATTGCTATTTTTTGTTTTTTTCCCATGGGATATATTGTCGGTTCAGTAGTATCAGAATATAGTGAGTCGGTTAATTCCTACGAAAATCAAAAATTCTACCTCCTCTTTGATGTGCACAAGATACTTAGAGCGCAACTTTGCCACATCCCAGTCTTATTTTCCCCAAACTCAACAGACAAACATTGGCAGAGAGTAGCTTTGCTCAACATGGTCTAACACTTAATAAATATGTCTTGAAGTATTAAATGCGTGACTCCATTTCTAGGGGGGAGGACAGAATTTTAATAATCTCTCCTTGTGTTTAAACAGTATCGCGGTATTTTGTAATTTAGGTTACGCTTTTTATTAAGATTTTTTCTGGTGGGGGAGGGGGTAGGAGGCTGGTCCGAGTTATTTTGCTCATAATTGCCGAATACAAAATAAATACATCTTTGATGATAATTTCATTACCCACTATATTCGAGGGAAGGGCTGCCACCTATTAACTTTACCAATTGTCTAAATATAATATTGTTTATTTGTAAGCAGAGAGATGTTTTCAGGAGGGATTTTTTCTTGTGGGAGGGAGGGTAAGAGACAGAGGCTAGTTAAGTGCCTTCGTCAAGGGCGGAGCGTGTAGGTGGAGACGGTATATGTCTGTAACGAGGATGCCAAATTTCCCAGCGTTTATTAAAAAACGATCAGGTATTCAATAGTATATAGCATTATCAAAAAATAAAATTTCTTTTGGTATGAAAACATAAAGTAAAATTTTGATTTTATTTTTAGGATTTATATTTTGTATGGGAGGCGAATGTACTCATCACGGTATGGAAGTTATACTATTTTAGGATTTACTCCCGTTTCTGTTTTAGATCCAACAGTTACTCATTTGAGTTTTTGATTCAATCTTTACGTTCCATTAAGTGAATTTTTACTGCTAAATGGAAATTTATACTTGATTTACCTTAATAATTGTGTTCCAATATAGATTTGTTGGTATGAGTTCATATGTTATTAAGTTGTATTTACTTCTTTAAATGTCGAAATTTCTGTAACTTGGGTGTCCTGCTTGTAATTAAATATCTAGTAGATATCTAGATGTTTACCTTATGTAAGATGGAGCACATTATCTATCTTTATGAAATTTCAATGTCTTTATCTCCTTATTGTTATGCCTTATACTTTTGTGTTTAGTGTCTTATAAACAGTTCTTGCATTATAACCTACTCTAACATTAATTTTTTTTGTTTTTTTTTAACGTCTTTGGTGTTGCTGCGGAATTCTATTGGGTTCGTTTAGCTTGCAATTGGGACTTTGGGAGTTCTGTTCCGAAACGTTGGTTGCTTTTATATATGTTTTACTTGTTCTAGATTAAGCTTTTGCTCAAACTATAACAACTAAAAGACTTATTTTTCAGTTTAAAAATTAAAATAATTCATAATCGCCACTTCATAGAATATTGAAAAGAACTCTTTTTAAATTTGATTGGACGGATGAATCTTGAATTGTAATTCGTCTTCTAGTTT
Organism: Artemia sp. Qi Xiang Cuo; assembly: GCF_049724085.1. Lineage (NCBI taxonomy): Eukaryota > Metazoa > Arthropoda > Branchiopoda > Anostraca > Artemiidae > Artemia > Artemia sp. Qi Xiang Cuo. Next base: position 7,465,612 of record NW_028297432.1, read on the forward strand.
TTAAGTATGTAATAGTAAATGTTCTGTCTCTTTGTTTGTAAACATATTTGTAGATATAGGATTATAGGCAGAAAACCAAGCTAATCTTTTACCAAATATTTCACTGTTTTAGAATGGTTTCCATTTTTTGAATCTTTCATCGTTCATAATATCTATATTTGAATATAAATAAATACTATCTAAGATTTTAAGATTAATGCCTAACGCTAATGCCAAGGTAACAGCCTTTATGAAGACACGATAAGTTTCCATAATAATTGTGTTTCCAATTAAAAACAAAAGTCGGGTAACCGGAAATCTGTTGATTAAAGTAGGGTAAAAAAATAAATTATAACGTGATGTCATATTTATGAAATTTTATACACTCACGCACAGGTAAAAATATTATAATTTTTGATAGCTAACACTTTCATTTTCTGCAATTTAGGTTAAAATGGGAACGGTTCTTCGTAATTTTGGAGCGTCATAAGTGTTACCACCAATACTCATTAAAGTGGAATGCTTAATTTTTTCTTTTTTTGGTTTAATTGTTTGGCCAAGTTGCGTATTTTCGTTGTCCATGACAATGGTTAGTAAAATTTATGCCTTTTCAAGAACCTTTTTCCTCATAAAATAATACTGGAGACACCGGTTTTATTTAATTTTTTATTTTTTTTTGTAGATTTTATATGCAATATGGGAAATATTAGTTTGTTGGATTATCGCCTTTTTTTTTGTTTTAGCCGTTATCTATCTGGCTTAAGCTAGTTTTTATAGGGACGATGTTTCGTATTTTTTTTCGTTTCTTATTGCATTTCTATTGTTGTTTTATGTCATCCTTAATGTTATTTTTATTTATTTAATTACTTTTTTTTGGTTTATGTTTTTAAATTTTCTTTGATCTTCGATTTTCATTATATTTTTTTCTCATTTTTTTTTAAACTATTTTTATTATTTGTGTGATGGTATTTCCATGAGCCGCCCCCCCCCCGACTCGATGAGATGACAGCTGATGAGGTCCTCAGCCCAACCCCTCACCCCGTTGCAGATACTTTGAGTTAGACCACAAAGTTGGCATCTGGGCGATGCATGGTCTTATCACCGTCTACAATACAATCTCGGCCGCAGTCTAACGTCATGTAAGTCAAGTATACCGGTGGTAAAAGTATTCCTGGGCTGGAGTCTTGGGTTATATTTTTCAAGTTTCTGTATTTATCTCTAAAGTGTTGTTGCACTGAACTGGACTAAACTCTGCATTGTTTTAGAGTTCACCGAGGTAAAAACAAAATTGACTCGGATATCATTACTTGCTGTATTTATTTTGGTGAGACCATAATTAAGTCAATATGAGTTGTTGATTTGAATTTACTTTCACAAGACTATAAAATGGAACGTACTTTGTTTTTCGTTTTATATGTATTTCGATACTTATTAATTGAGTATTTTTTCTTTAATTAGTATTGTGATTTTTTAAATTGCTTGGTGATTGCATTAGAAATCAAAAGCTCTGAAAGACGAACTGAACTTCTACAGTCTCTGACTCCGAATTCTAACCAAAGCAATTCGTTAAGTGAAATTGAGGAGGATATTATCAAAAGAAATTGTCCGGAGTTTTTTTGACTTGACTATAATCTGAGAAGTTAAAGGTTTGTTATGAATAATAAGTGCACATGAAACAGATGGCCTATTACGTAAAGGGAGCAGTACACTTTTTAATCCTTTTAGGAACGCCGTCTTTCTGTAGAAATCTCTTAACTGATACGGTACTTTTATACATCTGATTTTGATAAAGTGATTTTAATAGATGTCATGTCCCCCTACAAAAGGTTATGCTTCTTTAATTATGAAGTTTAATGTGATAATACAATTGGCTGTTGGGATTCCTGGAAAACTTGAACATTACCAGTTTAATTTTAATATGCTTTTGATATTTTTCGCAATAATTAACAATTGGGCGAGATTAATTGTCTCTAAAGGGCCGTTAAATCAATGTGATCAGATTAAGTGGAAATCTGTTCACAATCAGATAGCTTGACCTCACTTAGGTTATACTCTGAAATCTGTGAGAGATACAGGATATGGAAATATTAAAGAATCTGCGACTGGAGATTTTTGTACATTAAGACAGGAATTCATGGCTGGAATAACAGTTAAGATACAATCTAAGCCATGTTTGGTAGCCTCAGTGGTTTTCCAGTTGATGTAGACCTTCCAGTTATTAAGATATTGCGATGCACATTAATCGCAAGTTATTTGGGAGAGATTAAATACGTAAAGAATAATTCTAGAGACTTTTTTCTATAGTCTGCTTACTTCAAAGAAGAAGTTTAATTTTGCTAGGAATTTTTTGAATTTATGTATTTACAGAAAGACCCATTTACGTATTTAATGATGCATTAAATGCTAATCATACGTCCACTTTCAAACGACTTTCACTGGAGCTGCTCTGGAACATTTCAGTCTAGCTGAAATATATTTTTATTAAAGGGTTCGATCTTTTAGTAATTCTCGTAAGATTTCAAACTCTTGAGAATCCATGCCTCTGGTCACTTGTCAGGATCTTTCTCTTGTGACATCATTTTATGCTCAAAATTTTTACTAGTACTTTGGAGTTGACAGTAAAATCGCTGAATACTAGTTGGACAAGGGATAAGGGCTTTATTATTAATGAAATCGACAATAACTCCAACTTCACCTGTCTAAAGTGGCATATTTCTACAGATTTTAGTATTAACTTATTTTACCACTGCCTTCACAATGATGTTTTTTCATTACTGCCTGATCAAACCGCGATCAAATGTCTAATGTAAACATGAGTTTTGTTCTGTTTTCTTGTAATAGGAGGTTGCTGGTGATTTTTCGCTTGGTTGAGTTTTTTTTGGCTGTTCTTCAACGCCATATGATATAGATTCGATCTTAGATTATTGATAAAGATAATTCTTCTAGATTAATTGACAGATATACTAAGGCATGTAACATGTTGGATTATTTAGCGAGAACTATTCTTTCTATTTGTCTGGGCTATGTTGTCTTTAATGGCTTTATTGCGAATATAAAAAGCCCATCATTGAAAATTGGTTTGTTCTTACATCGCCTTCCGTCCTGTAATATAATGCTCACAACTCATCCGTATTCTTATATTCCCTACTAAGTCATCACAAGCAATATTTATCACCCTATTTTATTACCTGGCGATACCGGATCAAGAGAATTTATACATGCTAAAAAGCGTGACAGGCTCTATCGACCTATGTCAGTTATTCTTGCAACTGATTGCAGGGTTTAGACCTTTTACTGTTTTCTATTCGCACGGGCTTAAACCCGAACAGAAAATGTTATAAGAAACTTGTCTGGGTGAAGTAGCGCAGTTAAAGAAGCCATTTCTGTGGCTGACATGTTCTGTTAAAAATACCAAATTGTTGTATCACTTTTATCACAAAATCCAAGTGGTTTAAGCTTTCTGCCTCAAATTATGCCCTTATAATTTTTACATCTATGTTTAAACATCACTGCCGCATTTTTCCAACATCGTCATTGATTAGAACCCATATAAATGAAACTTGCCGTCCTACAAAGTAGCGATAAGATGTCGTATTGCATGCAAGGAGCTTCAGGAACTGCTATATAACTTCTGTAACGTTCCCATGCGTGGTGTCTAGCTATCAGGTGTTTTATAGTTTGGCTTTTTTTGGCTTGGTCTCCGCTCGTAAGAAAAGTGGGTAGCTTCATGGATCGCATTGATGAAAAAGAAATTTGAGCACGTCTGTGTCATTGCCAACAAGACATGCATTAATACCAAGACGGACTTTCACTGTTGCTATCACCACCATAACATTTTCATTACTCAAGGCATATATAAAATAACCACCTGACGAACTTTTCTCTCAAGCACGCAGAGTGGTGAATTTTCCCTTGTTCATCTGATTATTTTTGAAAAAGTAGTTTTTGAGGGTTATCATTGTAGTCACAGAATATATAATATTACGAGACCTTTTGACTTGCGATCTTTTCAAGCCAATTTGGTTTCTTTCTGACGTTTTATCTTTGTATCTTTTAAGCAAAACTTTAGCGTTATCAAAATGAGCTTTGACTTAACTAGCGTAGGCCAGACATATTTGTCCAAAAGTAGTATCAGTTGTCCAAAACAATATTGGAGCCACACTCTCTTAACTGAAGATTTGTCAATCTTCGAAAGATTCGTAGAATCGGTATCTATAAGTATCCAGAGAACTTACAGGTGTAAAATTTTGTCAGCAATACGTCACATCTTGCGTGACTCAGAAAGGACAGAACGAAAGGAGCAAAGCCACTAGTCATTGTTATGCAACCGTTCCTTGTCGTTGGTAAGGAGTACATCTAGTTTTGACTGGAACACCAATATTTGTTCATTTTTGACTAGCTCACCACCAAGCTTTAGAGCCGACTTCTTTGCCAAAGTTACGACGCTAGCTCGCATTTGGAGCAAAAAAATCCCAGCTAGCGATTCATCCATCTCTGGCAATGTGTGCAACCACACGTTTTGTGTATCGTCAAGCCTTACCTCTGGCAATGAATTGACTCTAATAGAGCCTTATATTATTTTATGGAGAGCAGCTTTACAGGTTCAAACAGATTCAGCAACTCTTGAATACCGCTACGGTCTTTCTTAAGTATTGTTCGAATTTGATCAATGTGCTGGTTACGTTTATACTAAATCCATCCAATGTTTTAGACAGGTTATCTTACTTTGAGCTCGCACATAGCTAAACATTTTTAAGATCGGCTAATTTGGTTTATTAAAACCTTTTCTAGGGTGAGACCGCCAGTAGCTATCAGAGTTTTGATGAATTTGTTTGTTAGCACAAATGTTACTGCCTCTCCTCTACTTAACTATTCTGTTCTTTTAATGGGAAAGTTACCTTTTAAACATCTCGTATAATTCGTTCTTTACGTGTATCAAACTGGCAAGGATCGGTAAAAGCAGATGGACCGATGTAACGTATTTAGTCTAATCTAAATCTATAAAAGAAGGAAATATATTACGCCCTCTCTGAAGATACAGGTCGAAACTTCAGGCCTGGTTAGCATAATCTAGTGTCCGATTCATTTTGTTCGACTCAAATGAATTTTGAAGGAAAATGTTTAGAGTTCTAGAATCACTAAGGAGCTGCGTCTGGGACTTCTCAATCTCGTAGCAATTTTTAATAGAAACAGAACACGAGGACAGGTCTTCAATAGGACTAATTTTAGTTGCCGGATTCTTATTAACACGGGGTGTACCAACCGTGTTACTTGTGGGTTGACATTTTGATCTGTCGGCAGTATTTTTGAAAGGACTGTCAAGCGTTATGAAGTGCAGAGCTAAGCCAGGAGAAGACTGTACCTTCATTGCTCGAGAAACTGCTCTGAAAGAGAGGATTTTTTTTATAATTCCCAGTTCGTTAATCTGTTTAGGAGATTCCACCAAACCTGTCTTGTCCATCATGGAGCTCACACACCAAAGAAATGTTACTTTTTAAAGAAAGAACACAGGTATGACTCAGCTTATTTTCATGAAGCTTCTGAAAAATAAAAATCCAACAATCACTTTTGCTCTTTCACACCTTGGCTATTTGACGATTCCCACAGGAATCGGGTTGAACTTCTTCGCTTTAATTGCAATAAACATCACATTTGAGTTGTAGCGTGAGACACTAGATGGATTTAAATCAATGATATACTTAAAAATTATTGTTGACTACGTTTGTGTTTTTTGAACTTGTGCTAAACATATTATACTTTACCTGGTAACTAAAAAAATTTGCGATACTAGCTGAGGATTTTCACACACCATATCTATATGTCAGCCGCTGTCTCTTGAATTTGGAAGTACCAACTCAGCGTCCTTGGGCTCATATTTAAAGGTATCGCCCTTAAATCGAAATTAGATAGGTAGAATTGCTTTTTCTAAATTTTTTTTAGATTCCAAACATTTTTTTAGACATGCACATAAAATTTATGTTATGAACACTGGCTCTACTCCGTAAAAATTCATGTCAAGAAGAAAATACTAAGCCTCAAAATTATGTGAGTTATTTTTATACTTGCCTGAAAAATATCAAACAATTGTTTGGCGGTATATGTCTTTTTTTTGTTGAGTGCTGCCAGCCCTTGCCGCATATCTCTTAAATTAATTTGTGTCTATATAGCAACTAACCCCTGCAAGGCGAATGAATGTGTTGATCGTTTCGTATGAGACGTGATGACATCACGTACAAATATCGAGCACCAAAAGCAGAATTGCAATAATGTTTCGAGTCGGGTTGCTTTTCAGTAGTGATTGTCAAAGAGCTCTGATTACTTAGGTCGAGTTGTTATGTCTGATAAAAAGTTACAGGAATAGCCACAAGACTGAAAACCAAAACTCAAAACAGAAATGTGATAAAATAATAGGATGTTTTTGGCTACATTTTTCTTTGAATAGTACCAAGGTTATTGTTTCGTTCTTACATGTTCTTTCACAGGCTTTTGCACCTTTAAATTTTTCTTTCTCCGGATTTACGTCTTTTGGCAATTGGTAATAATCCTGAAGAATGCTTGCAGCCGTCTCCCTAAGCGTCACTATACTTTGCTTCCCAGGAACATAAGACAGGATCTCATATTTGCTTAAGTGGTTATCTTGAGATTTTTTCTGATAAACACTAATGAACGACTACAGATCTACTTTGGCTAAAAACTATTTCATTCTTATCAAGCTATTTAGTAGTTTATCATGCAAATCGGCATGATCAACCAACAAGTATATTCATGCTCATAACATTTCTTTTCAAGCCTTGCTGGGCAGTTTTAAAGTTTTGAGCGTATGGACTCCACGGTCACTTCATTTTGAATTCCACTCTAGTTTGGTTTGTCTCATCTGTAACTTCACTTCAGGGACTGGATTATGGATATCTGGTGTGGTTAGAATAAACGACCTTTATTATACAACCATTCTTGATTACCTGATTAATATTGGTGTCAATTACATCAATTACCTGTTGATATGTGAATCAAAGACTTTTCGTTTTTTAATAGTAAAAATTCTTCTGTGGCTAAAAAAATATTTTTGACAGTGATAATGCATCTTATCATCTGGATTAACCTTGATCCAATCACTCCTTTCTGGACTTGTAGCAAAAACTATGGTAGCTCCAGTACGGCCAAGTGCAGTCATGCCATTATCCTATTCTTGGCTCTGCCGACATAATGCACATTGCGATGCCACACTTGTCTTAAATAAAGATACGAAAGATTTAGTAGCAGAGAGCAAGATAAATAGCTTAATTAAAATATTAATATTAGAGTATTGGACTATTATATTGTAACCAGAACGTAAAATTAGAATATTATATAGTTAATATAATTAGAATATTTTCATGATTAGAATATTAATATCATGATGATATAATTTTAGCATACCATTTAATTGTAATGATATAACGGTATTAAAATAACAGAGAACTTAATTCAGTATCAGAAAACGTTATGTAAAAATGGGTGTTAAGCTGTAACATTCTTTTATTATTATTATTATTATTATTATTTATTGAAAAATAAGTCATACATTTAAGGAAAAGACAGTGTAATAATCAAAAAAAAAGCAATACACATAAATTTAGGTGTCATACATATAGTTTTTTGTAACATAAGCTTGAGTAAATATATAAATAATTTCTTAGAGAAATTTACACTAAACCAGAAAAAAAACCTCAATTATAAAGTGATCTGTAGATCAGTAACTTGTTCCTTTTTCTAATGTCCTAAGCATGGAACAAACCTAGGTTATATAAAAATTAACAGATCTAGCTACGGTATGTAAAAAAAATAACCCAATTAACACTCAGATATATAGAAAAAATGTTCAGAAGAGAATCATATCAACTAGTGTAAATATGACAATAAATAAAATGTCAGGTTTTTATTGTTTAAAAAAAGAGTTGTAAGAAAGTCAAACTTTAGCGTAAAGAGCGAAGCGTTGAGGAGGGCACAGCCCCTTTCATATACGAAATAATTTCTCTTTGTTTTAAGTTTTGATTTCGCTCCTTACTTTCAGTTTAAAAAACTTTTTTTTGTATTTAAAGGCTGCAAAAGCGGGGGGTTTGGGGGGTGCCACCTCGCCAACTATGCCTTATTATACCTGTACTTGTAATGCTTAACTTTTCAAGTCAATCTCTTTAGAGATTTAGAAAACGTAGTTTTTTTCAAATAATTATACCTATAAAAATATGTAATATTAATTCCTATAATGATGGAATTATAAAAAATGAAATGACGTGATGAAAAGGAATTTCATAAATATAATGGGGGAAACAGTCTAGCTTCGAAGTGGTTTCCGCTCGTTACAAATCAGACTGTGTTCTTGAAGACCAGAACTTTAGGATTCAAAATAAAGTTAACTAAGCGTTAATTACAAGTAATGGAATGCGTGGACTATTTTCGGTGAAACTTTATTCATTAGACTGGTAAAGTGTTTCTCATGATATACGATCATTCCCTACTGTAAATATAAGTGTAGGTACGTAGTAATAACAGGTTTTACAGAAACATTATTAGGCAAAATCTAATTCCTTGAATTAATAGTAAAGTTGAATAGTTGAGACCTACATCCTTAAAATTTGTATTTAAGTTTGCCCATCTACTTCCAACATTTTGTTATTTGGTTTTAATGATATCGATCACCATATCTATAAGACTAAACTATCAAAAGGGCCATTTCCTGTTCTTTGTTTTAAAAAATAAATTTGTTCGTCTTGATGATTTTCTATCGGGCTAGATATGCGTTTGTGCTTTTTAAGTTACCTAGTTTTTTTGTGATTTAATAACAGAATAAATTTTTTTATTTTTTTCTTAGTATAATTATTTTGTGCTGGAGGTACATGTGCGCATATATATTCGGTAATAATAATATTCTGTAAGATCCTAAGTTTTATTTTTTAGATAAATAATCTTCCCATCAGAGTTAAGGATGTGATCCTTTTAAGTCTTTTAGTTTCTGGGGGGGGGGATGAGAATGGTTAGGGAGTAACCGAAGTAAGTTCTGTTGAATTTCAGGTCACGTGTATAGATTAAGTTAGTATGCCAGTATAGTAATTTTTTTTCTCCTAATAAGGTGTTCTATTTTAACGTACGTGTTTTACTCTTGTAACTGTATTTGGGCTATTGTATAAGTAATCCTAACTGTTGTGCTTCTATTATATAGTCGTTGTCCCTAATAAAGGTGATTTAAATCGCATGAAAAGTAAATTGACTATTAACATCAAGCTTTTAAACAACAAAAATCCATGAACGCAATACGTTTTAATTGTCAAGTAGAAGAAAACCCGTTTAAGTTCACGCTGTATATTTTTGTCGGTTTAAAATCCCCGGGAGAAAAAAATAAATAATAAAACATTAGATACGCATAGTCGGTACTATATGCAAAGACCTACTATTTTCACAGAGGTGTTCATTCTTATTCTGGAAGTCGTCCACTATGCCATTGGTCTATGTTTTGTACTGGATTATTTGAGGTCTCTTTCTGCTGTCGGTGATCGATGCTCAAGTGTATATCTATTGTTACGAGTTGTGATTGTGGGCGTTAGGTTTAAAATTTTGGGTCGACTTTTATATCTAGTATTTATGGTTTGCGTTTTTTATATGTTTTTTTATATCTTTAACTTTTTTGTGGGGGAAGGGTCAAAATGTTGCATCCCCCTACTATATGAGTACGTTGAGCCCGTGAGTTCATCAAAAAGGGCCATGAACCGGTTAGGGGAACCGTGAGCCTCTCAACTGATAGGGCAAGACGAATGTCACTGGTATCATCATCCCTTTCGTTAAAACCTCAACGAGATTCTCTATCCCCTTAAGTCAAATCTTTTTTTTTGTGAAAATGATCATTTTTTGCCTTGTTTAGTTGTAGCATTGTTATTCTCAAGTTTCTTTGGTCACTCTAAAGAGTAAATAGGCGTCTTGGCTGAGCCCTGTCAAAAAATTGTCGGGCGAGGCTGTTCTTGCATTACCATTAGGAACACACACAATCCAAAAAACTAATCTAAGACACAATATATATCTTTTTACGGTAGAAAATAACAAGATCATCATTTTCGAGCAGTTCGTTGCATCAAGCTAAAGATCAGATCCAAATACACTCAACAATAGACTCAGCCTTAAAAAATGGGATTTTGATGCAAGTTGCTACATACATAACCGGATCTTTATGCTGATATTAAATATTTAAGTTTCATAAGTAGGTGTGATACCTATCAAAAGTTTTGGACCTGAAAAAATGCTAATTATGCTTGAACAAAAAGGGAAACAACTACAGACATTTGGGAACACTAGGTAAGAATAACCCTTCGCGAGAAATTAGAAAATGAGATACCAGGGTGTGTGTCTAAGGATTATTTCCTCAAAAATGATAGCTGTTTTATTTTTGCTTGAAGAAAGATCATGGATGATGGGGGCGTGTTGGGTATTTTTTGTTTTTTTCCCATGGGTGATCAAATACGTACAGCATTCCCAGAAAACATTTAACGCGCTCATTACAATAGAAATTAAAATTTATATCTACCTAATTAATTGAAATATACAATTTTACTGTAGATTACCTCCCTCTAACGCTCATTTTTTCCCAAATTCCCCCAATAAAAATTTTGAGATAGCTATTTTGCTCAGCATAGTCTAAAATTTAATAAATATGTCTTTGAGTATGACTTAATTCCCCAGAGTTATGAACGGGCTGCAAAGTATGAATTTTGCCCATGGTTTACATATAACATTGGTTATTGGGAAGTATAGCGACGTTTTAATGAAGGATTTTTTGTTGTCGGGGGGAGAGTTTGAGACGGGGCTTACTTGAAAGAATCTGTCAATGGAGGATGTTTCCTTTTTTCTTAGGATCAATAGTTTGTGCTGGAGGCTACGGTACACAGATAATGATTGAAGCAATAATAGTAGGATATTTACTGCATTTTCGTTTTTATATAAATATTCTTATAAGTGAGGCTCTTGGTCTAGTGTTCGTTTGTATTAAAATTGTTGGGGGGGGGGGTTGAGAATGGTGTGTTATTTGACTTATTAAGTTTTGTTTACTTTGAAATTATTTGTCTTTAAGCAGTTTTTTTGAATATAAGTTATTTCTTATGATTATGATCTTGTGGAGCATTTTAGCTTCTTAGTCTAAGCTTCGGAATTGAATTTGGGTCGTTAGTATTTCGGTGTGGAATGTATTTCGTCTTTTCTGTAATGTTTGGAGTTGCCTTTTGTACTTAATACTGATTTTTTAATTTTGTGATAGATTTTTTATGATATTTAAATTAATATATTCAATTTTATGTTTTTTATCTTAAAGAATTTCTGAGCAACTCGTTGTTGGTTTTTTATCATTTATCTGTCGACATAAGCAATTTAACTATTTTTTATCGTGTCAATTTTGCGAACAGATAAATTTTAATAATATAACCTCTTTCGGTGCTAACAAACATAGTCTATGTATGGCTTCTAATGAATAACTGGACTTAAAAATGAATACAAATAAAGTGAATTTGCAAATCAAGCTTGAAACGAACAAAAATAACTACAAACCAGAAACATGAATTTTCAATTGAATGACACATCTTTGAAATTTCAATGGTAACCATGTCTATCTAAACTAATTATCTAGGAAAAAGTGCAAAATACAAGCTTTGGGCCATATGGTCGTGACTAGTGTCAACACACTAGCATTGTAACTGAGGTTAGCTCTTTTTTATTGTGATTTATACACGGTTCCATGGGTCAATTTGGTGCCTTTTATTGACGTATTCAGAGTAGTTTTCATGTGATAGTGTTTAAGGATCGGGTTTATATATTTTTTTTTTAAATATAATTTGTTTGGTTATGGTTTCAAGTTTTGGCTCGTCCTTTAATTTTATCGATGCCTGTTTGCGTTTTTTCATACCTATTCCTTTTTTGTGGGGGAAGGGTCTAGAAAAGACCTCCCCCCACTCGATAAAAGACCAATTTAATGAATTTATAATCTAATTCTCTAACCGATGAGAAGAAGCTGTGAGACGGGAACGTGCTCTGACAACCCGTAGGTGCATGGCCTAATAGTTCTCCATAAAAACCCCTCAGCAGGAGCCCGAATTCTAGGAAATCGAGTCTTTTTTTTGGTGAAATTGGTTATTTGCTGGCTAGTTTTTATGTTGCGTGATTTCCCTCCAATCCTAAAGTCTGCTTAAAAGAGGCACTGGAATTTTAAATAGAGTACTTTCGGATAATGCTATGACTGCATTATCGACACTAAAAATACATGAAAAAAACAACAACAAAAACTAAACAAACACACATCCTTTATATTTATCTGGTAAAAAATAAAAAGCTCACGAAGTTCAAACCCTTAAATATCGAAAAATGTTTATCAGTAGCGACCCCGCTCAATAAGACCAGAATATATAAAAAATCTAATTTCAATGAAATCATATGAGAAACGATAAGTAATTATTTTCGTAATTTCTACATAGAAAATCAACAGCTTTTAGTCTCATACAACAAAAGTTTTTTAAATGAAAAAATTTGCCTGAGCTTCGAAAAAAAAGGGGAAACAACCCCTGACATCGCTATAGTATAAATGAAAATCCATCATTTAAAGTAAAAAGTATATACAAATATGACGTAATTTTTTATCTAACCTTTCTACGAATACCTGTAGGAGAGTTTGTTTTAAAGAGTATTGATAACGGAGGACGTCGTAGGGGTTGTTATTTGTGGTTTTTTTCCCACAGAGGATCCTATCCATCCAGCCTTTACAGACACTTATCATTGAGTTCCTTTAAGGTAACAATACACTATCTAGCTCCTCTTTTATCTGCCCAAAATAAGCACATGGCACCTTTGCCACATCCCAGTCTTATTTTCCCCACACTCACCAACCAGACCTGTGCAGATATTTGTTGGGTTAAGCAGGGTCTAAAATGTACTATCTATTTCTGGAATGATTACATGCGCCCATCGATGTTTCGGGGGAAGAGCTGCATTTTTTGAACTTTTAATTGTTCGGAAAAAAAGTATCTGTGATATAACATAAAAAATCCTTTTTCAGTAGGTAATGCCCCGTGTGAGAAGGGGGTAGGAATAGGGGTCCATAGTAGGCTCACATATTTATTGTAAATCACTGCTGAAACTTTGATATCTAGGTCTTTGAGTATAAATTACGTACCCCCTGTTAGCTGGGTCAGGTATGTTCGATCTTATTTTTATCCAGTTTTGTCATATAAAAGGTTTGATTGGTAAGTACGAACATGTTGAAAGTAATTACTTTTTCTTGTGGAGGGAGAATAAAAGACGGCAGTGAGGTACAATCCGCCGCACCGAGAGGCTTTGATTTTGGGGGAAGGGAAGTGATCTTAAAAAAGTTACCAAGTGTCCCCGGATTACATAAAAAACGATAAAAAATGCAAAGGCGTAGAGAATTATACCAAAATCATATTTTTTTTTTGTTATGAAAGAACAAAATAAAACTTTTATTTTTTTTACGATCAATATTTTTTGCTGTAGGCGCATGTGCGCAGATCATGATTGAAGTAATAATATTTGAGGATTTATTTTATTTTATTTTTTTGATCTAGAATTTTCTGGTTGTGGTTTTGGATGCAATCTTCGTGTATCTATAAGTGACTTTAAGATACTTAATGTGAATTTATGTGTGATTTTTCTTTAAATTTTGAGTTAAAGATATGTTTGTCGATACACGGTCCTCTGTTATGACTGCATTTTCTTTGTTGAAGGTTGAATTTTATTTAGCTTGGGTCGTCCGTCTGTAATTAGATATTAGGTAGATATCTAAATATCTACTTTCTGTAAGTTGTAGCAATTACTGTAACCTCATTCAATTGTAATTTTTGTAATTCCTTATGCTAATGCCGTATGCTATTGTGATTAACGACTTACTCAAAGTCATTGCGCTATGCCTTACGCTAATATTAATTTTTTTGGTTTCTTTTAAACGTCTTTGGTGTTATTGTGGAATTCAATTTGGGTGTGTGGGCAAGTAATTTGCACTTTTGGACTCCTGGTCCGTAATATTTGTTGCTTTTTTGTATGTTTTACTTGTTCTAGATACAGCATTTGCTCAAACTTTCCAAAATAAAAACTTTATTTTTTTTTTTAAAATTAAAATACTTCATAATTATTAGTTACAGAAGTCCTAAACAGTTGTTCAATTAAGTCCAACTATTATATGGAGTATATAATTGTTTTTTGTCTTATCAATAATATTTATTTTATTTAAAGCTTTGTTTTTACTTATTTGTGCTATTCTTTGCAGATAACTGATTATACGAAGGAATAAAAAATATACTTACGTCTAATATATCACTTTTTTTCTATAATTTCTACTTTTTGTAGCTTCCTTTGGTCGTAATATATTGACTTGAGTATCCATAAATAATATATAGAGTTTGAAGATTAGTGCTTGGTGAGAAAGAAAAAACAGGTATCTCAACAGCCTTCTAACGGTAGATAATGCTTCTGTCTCAAATTCAAAAATAACTATAAGTGAAAAAACCTATATAGGATAAATAGATAATTACTTCAGTATAAAAAATGGTATGGAGTAATGCAAAGCCTTTGCGCAGAAGAAATGTGTGCCATATTTTAGTTTCAGGATGGTTCTCGCTGGTGAAGTGTCAGACTTTGCACCCGAAGACATGAATTTTAGTACTCATAATAAAGTTTAAAGAGCGTTGATCACAGGTAATGGAATGCGTAGTCTATTTTCGGTGAAAAACTATTGATCATACTGGTACAGTGTTACTTATGATATCTGACCATTCCTTACTGTAAATATTTGTGTTAGTACGTTGTACTAACATGTTTTAGAGAAACATTATTGGGAAAAATAAAATTCCTTGAATTAATTTTAAATTTAAGAAGTTGGGGCCAATAGTCTCTAAATTTGTATTTAAGTTTTCCCATCGACTCGCCACATTTTGTTATTTGGTTCAAATGATAGCGATCACCATATCTTTAAGACTAAATTTTCAAAATGGATATTTACTTTTGACTGCGTTAAAAAATAAATATGTTCGTCATGAGAGTACTTGATAGTGTATGGAAGATTTTCCGTTGTTACGATTTGCCGAGTTTTTTTTCGCATGTAATAAAAATTTATTGTTAATTTGTTTCTTTGCAGATATTGTTCGTGACGATGGTACCGTTTCGAAGCTAAACATTAACTGAATAATGTTGTTTGATATACTCTGTTGCCAATATTATTTCACAATTTCGCTCATGGTTTGTCGGTAGTGACTAAGTAGATGTCTTTAATTGTCGTGGGCGGGGGTTGAGAAGGTTGAGGGAGGTACTTAATTCATTTTTTTTGAATTGGAGGAGCCTCTTCTTTAGAAAGTGTGTGTGCAATTTTGTTTTTTCTTTTTATGATATTGATGTTCGGTGTTTGAATGCCTGACATTTAGTACTAGAAATAAATTTTGGTTGTTGGGATGACAGTTTTGGCTGTGATGCGTCTTTTTTATAGTTTTTGGCATGAATAAATTAATTTTAAAAAACCTTAAACTTGAGTTTAATATGTAAATCATGTTTGAAACTAATAAAAACCACTGCAAGCAAGAACTGTCAATTTTCAATTAAATAAGACCCCTTTGAAGTTTATGCGGTAACCTTGTTTGTATGAATTACGTCTTGTAGATAAAATTAATAATAACATAGTAGAGCTTTTAATAAGTTATTGGAGTAAAAGCTAGAATAATGCATAAAGGATTCGCTGTTTTCTCTCGCGCTTCATTCAATGTTCAGTTATCCATTGGCTCGTATAGTCTTATTCTATATCGTGTTATTTTTTTATATTCCTATACTAAATCTTATATATTTTTTTTTAAATATTGTTTGTGGTCCTAATCTATAAAACCGTGAGTCGAAATTTATATATAATATATATTTTAGTCGTTTTTTATACGTTTTTTTATACATTCATCTTTTTTTGTGGGGGAAGAATCAAGAGGTTGAATCCCCCTACTAGACGGGTATGCTAATCCTAGGAGATGATCGCCAAGCAATGTGTCCCAGAGAGGGGAAGCGTGAGTCTCGTACCTAATATTACACCATGAAGGTCCCTCATCCCTTACGCTAAAACCTCAGCAGGAGCCTCAAGTGAAATAAGTGAAGTCTTTTTTTTGGTGAAAGTGATCATTTGTTGCTTACCTCAGTTGTTGAGTAGTTAGCCTATATTATCTTCGTTCACTTAGAAGAAGCGCTAGACTTATAGAAACAACCTTATCACAATATCTTAGGACTATTTGATTAATACTATCAAGCCTGGAAAAAAACAACAACAAAAAACTAAACAAACACACATCCCTTATCATATTACGGTAAAAAATAAAAAATGCAATATTTTAGAGACGCTCTGTGCATAAAGCTGTAAGTAAGGTGCAAATCTACTTAAAAGTATCTTAAATACTAAAAAATGGAATGTAATACTGGTAAATGTGAAAAGAATTGGATCTCTGAACTGACTTCAAATATATAAGCTACTACAAATCTAATCTAACACTACTAAACTTTTAGACCAGAAAAAAGTTTCCTTATTTTTGAAAAAGAAGGGGAAAAAACACCGAAGATCAGAATAATCCAGATGAAAGTCATAACGTGGGTTTAAACGCGCAAAAAAAGGCTAATTTTTATTTACAAAGCTCCTATCCGTATATTAGTTGAAGTTTGTATTTTTATAAGGACTAAGGTCAAAGAATGGTGTGGTGGTGTTGTTATTTTTTGTTTTTTTCCTAATGATGATCCTTTCTCTATAACAGTCCTAATATACTATTTAGTTGCTCATTCAAATAAAAATTGAGCATTTTAGTGCTTTTTTTAGGCGCCCAAGAAAGTTCAACTGTAGCCAACCCCCTTCTATGACTCATTTTTTCCCAAAATCACCCAATCAAAATTCTAAGACCGTTAGTTTGCTCAACAGGTTATAAAACCGAATGAGAGTATCTTTGAAAATGGCATAAGTCCCCACATCTTTCGGGGGAAGGGCTTTAATCTAAGAGATTTGTTCATTGTGCTCGAAGAATAACGGGTACTAGAAAGCAAAGTCGCGCTTTTAGTTCGGCGGATCTCGGGCGGTCAAGGAGGTCGGTGGTGTGAGAGATATTTGTGTCACATCGGTTCCGAAAATTAGATTCATTCGTCTAATAATAGGAAATATTTCAATTCAGGTCTCGGGAATCTATCTGCATATTATTAGATTTTAAATTTTTTGACATTGAATAGGTGGTATTTTGAATTTGACATACTTGGGATGATGGTAGTTTTGTTGGTCGGGGGAGGGTAGGCGGCGAGGGTGGCTTTAGCGACTCTTCAGTAATGGATGTTTCCATTTTTCTGAGGATCAAGATTTTTGTCTGGATGTACCAATTCATAGATTAGGATTGAAGTCATAATATTCGTGAATTTTCTCCATGTTCTGGTTTATATATAAAAACTTTAAACTGACGATCTATATTTAATCTTCGTATGTCTTATAGTTTCTGGGGGGGGATTTATCTTCATAATTGGGGTCCAAGACGTGTTTGTTTATATAAGTTCCTCTGTTATGACTTTGCATTTTCTTTGTTAAAGGTTGAATTTTGTGTAACTTGGGTGTTTTTTCAGTTTTTTTAATTTTTGTAAACCAATAAGTACTTTTTTGCCTTACGCTAATATTAATTTTTTTTTTTAACGTCTTAGGTGTAGTGTTAGAATTAAATTTGGGTCGTTGGGCTAATAATTTGGAATGTGATGCTTCTTTTCAGGAGTTTTTCAGGAGGAATTTTTTCTGGTGGGGGAAGGGGTAGGAGGAGGGGGTCGGAGGAGGGACATAGATATTTTGTACAGCACTGCCGAAAACAAAATAAATATATCTTTGAGTATTACTTAATTACCTACTGTTATCGGGGGAAGGGCTGTCAGCTATGAACTTTATCAATTGTTTACATATAATATTGGTTATTGGGAAATATAGAGACGTTTTCAGGAGGGATTTTTTCTTGTGAGGGGGAGGGTAGGAGGCGAGGGTGACTTAAGATAATCTTTCCATGGCGGATGTGTCCTTGGGAGAAGGGACACTTCTTTGAAGGGGTTGCCGAATTTCTTAGGATTATATAAAAAACGACCAGAAATGCAAAGGCATAGAGTATCATACAAAATCTAATTTTTTTTTGATTTAAAAAAACAAAATAAAATTTTGATTTTTTTTTTAGGTCCAAACTTTTTCGCTGAAGGCGCATGTACTAATCATGGTAGGGCAGTATACAGCGTTTAGATGGCCATCCATTTTCTTTTTTAGATCCTGAATTTTCTATTGGGAATTTCAGATTCAACCTATGCGTATGAATTATTGGGTTTTGAATGTTTAACGGAGTATTATGTGGGATTTTTCTTTAAATTTTGACTCCAAAACATGTTTGTTTAGACAAGGTTCTCTGCTATGACTTTGCATTTTCTTTGTTGTAGGTTAAATTTCATTTAGCGTGGGTGTTCCGTCTTTAATTAGATATTTGGTATATATCTAAGTTTCTAATTTCTGTAAGTCGAAGTAATTAATGTAACTTCATGCGAGTTTAATTTTTTTAATTCCTTATGCTAATGCCGTATGTTATGGTGTTTAACGCCTTATGCAAAGGCTTTGCACTATGCCTTCCGCTAATATTAATTTTTTGTTTTTTTTAACGTGTTCGGTGTTATTGTAAAATTCTATTTGGGTCAGTTGTATAATAATTTGGTCTTTTTGGGTTCTGGTACGAAATATTTGTTGCTTTTATATATGTTTTGCTAGGTCTAGATTTAACTTTTGCTCAAACTTTCCCACCTAAAAAATTTATTTTTTTTGTTAAAAATTGAGATGAATCAGAATCGTTACTTCCATGAGTCCTGACATGTTGTTCATTTAAGTTTAACTATTATGGGGATTCTATAATTGTTTTTTGTCTTATCAATTATCTGGATTTTTTTGAAAGCGTTGTTTTTACTTATTTGTGCTTTTCTTTGCAGATAACTGATTATAGGCATGAATACAAAATATACTTATGGCTAATATATTAGTGTTTTTCAATAATTCCTACTTTTTGAACCATCATTTGGTTGTAATATCTATATTTGAATATCAATAAATACTATCTCAAAATTTGCGATTAATGGCTAATGCTAATGCAAAGTTAACAGCCTTTATGACGTCTTGATAAGTTCCGATAATAATTGTGTTTCAAATTAAAAACAAAAGCCGGGCAACCGGAAATCTGGTGATTAAAGTAGGGTAAAAAACTAAATTACATCGTAATGTACTATTTATTAAATTTTATACATTCAAACACGGGTGATAATTTTATAACTTTTAATAGCTAAAGCATAAAATTTGTAAATTTGGGATAAAATATGAACGGTTTTGTATAATTTTGGAGCATAATAAGTATTACCAACATTGCTCAATAAAGTGGAAATTGACTATGCAAAAATGCTCGATTTTTCTTTCTTATGGCTTTAGTAGTTGGCCAATTTGGGTATATCAGTAGTCCCTGACAATGGTTAGCAAGTGTTGTGCCTTTTCTAGACCCATTGTATTGAGAAAACCCTTCTCGTGACCCTTTTGGTATTTAATTTTTTATTTTTTTTTGTAGATTTTGTATATTAGATTGGATATATCATTTTCTTGGATTCTCGTTTTTTTTTTGTTTCAGCTGTTTTATATCGTGTTTCATTTAGTGTTTAAGGGGTCAAAGTTTTGTATTGTATTGGGTTATTTACGGTAGATTTCATGTTTTTGTGTGTGAGGCTCGAGTTTATTATTGATGTTTTAAATACTCTGTGTGGGTTTATGGTTTCACATTAAGGTTCGTCTTTAATTTCTAGTATTTATGGTTTTTTTTTTAAGCTTTTTTTCTTTTATTTTGTGGGTGTCGTACAGAGGATGCCCCCCCCCCCCGACTAGATGGAAAGACAAAGCCGATGAATTCCTCACCCAAGCCCATATCCCAGTGGAAGACGCTACGAGCATGGCAAGCGATAGGTCAACCTGGAGGCGCTTGGTCTCATCGTTCTCTACGCCAAACTCTCCGCAGGAGTCTTAAGTCAAGTAAGTCAAGTCTGTCTTTGGTAAAAGTGATCATTTGTTATATTCGTGTTTTATATAGTTAAAGTTTTTGTAATTATATCTAAAGTTTGGCTGCACTGAACTGCACTGAACTCTGTTTCGTTTCAGAGCTCAGTGAGGTAATACTAAAATTGAAATGGATATCATTCCTGTCTGTATTTATTTTGATGCGGTCATAATTTCTTCCAAGTGAGTTGTTGACCTGAGTTAACTTTAACAGGATTATAAAAAGTAATCTACTTTGCTTTTAGTTTGACTATATTTCGATATTTATTAATTCAGTATTTTTTCTTGAATTAATATTGAGACTTTTTAATTTGTGTGGTGATTGCGATAGCCATGAAAAGCTCTGACAAAACGCCTGAACTTGTATATTCTCCGATTCTTAATTTTATTCAAAGCAATTTGCTAAGCAGAATTGAGGAGGATATTATCAAAAGACATTGTATGAAGTTTTTTTACATGATTACAGTCATATAAGCTAAAAGTTTACTGTGGAAAATAAGTGCACCTGAATCGGATTGCCCAGTACGTAAGGGGAACAATGCACTTTCTAATTATTTTAGTGACATTGTTTCTCTGTGTGGTATAAAAATCCGGTATGGTCTTACATTATTGCATGCATTTTAGTTCGCACTGGCATAAATAGTGTTGATATCGACCGCAGCACTTCCGTTATATCTATTCCTTTTGTAAGGCAGTCGGAAGTCTTCCCAGATTTCATGAAGACTTGGTTTTTAGCACGTTCTTCTTCGAGTCTTAATCACGAATGTTCGGTACTCTTAAAAGAAAAGTGACCTTTGGAACTTCTCGTATAATTCTGGCTGCAATTCTTTCAAACTAACAAGGGTTTGTAAATGAAGACGGGATGATTTAGCATATGCAGTTCGACCACATGCCGCGAAATAAGGAAGCATACTAAACCAGCTCTGAAGATACAGGTCGAAATCTTTAGTCCGTTCAGCGCGAACTGATATCCAAGGAATTTTATTCATTTCAGAATACTGTTCAAGCCACAGTTTCGCAATCCTAGATTCGCTAACTAGCTCCTTCTTTGCCTGCTCAATTTCTTCTAAAAGTGAAACCACCGCTGGAGACGCAGAAAGGTCTTCAATAGAAATATTTTCGGATGTCAGCTCTGTATAGACACTGGCTGCACTCACCATTTGGGATGCGGGTTCACTTCGCAGACCATCGGCAGTATCATCGAAAGCACAGGCAAAAAGTAAGATGTGCAGAGCTAAGTCAAGAGGAGAATGTGCCTCATTGCTCTAAAAACTGCTTTGCCAGAGATGATGTGTTTTACAGTGTTCGGTGCGTAGATCTGTTCAAGGACTTCAACCAAACCTGCTTCTTCCATAAGATAGCCCATACACCCAAGAAAACTCATTCTTCCATGAAAGGACCCAAGCATCACTAAGATCTCTTTCAAGGGGCTACTGAAAGGTGACGATTCAACCATCATTCTCGCTTTCCAATACAGTGATTGGTCGAAGGTTACGACAGGAATCTGGTTCAGTTTCTTTGCCTTCTCTGCAATAAACATCAACGTTGTGTTGATGCACGTGAGATCAGTTGGGTTTAAATCAATCATAGGCTGGAAAGCTATCGATGACCACTTCTGGGTTTGTCCAGCATGAACTGACCGCATTGCACCTGACCAGCCGACTGGAGAACCTCGCAGAGATAGCTGAGAATTTACCCACATGATATCAAGATGTCTGCCATTGTCTCTGAACTCTGGAAGTACCAACGCTACGTAAGTGAGCTGATTTGTAAAGGCAGTATGCTTCATGTAAAGGTAGATCGGTATAGCAGCTTTTTCTATAATTTCTCTCAAGTCAAAATCTTTTCTGGGAAACACGCGTAACTCTTCTTTGCCTTCCGGCGACTTAACCTCAAGAATACCCATACCATGTGAAGTACCGTTCCCATCCAGAGTTTTAGCGTTATGATCGTAATTGTCTGCAATGTACTGGACAAGAGCGCCTCTTGGTATGTTGAGTTCTTGGTCGGGGCTTTCAGCCATTGCCGCACATCTCTCCAATCGGAGGGTTTCTGCATAGCCAACACAAAATCCTAGGCTGCTCAGTGTGTCGACAGTGTCGCATGAACCGAACCGATGATGCATAGAGTCAGCCAACCGCAGTTGGATGGGTGCAATGATACTTTGAGGTCTGGTGTTTTTTATTATTGCCTACTCTATTGCACTGACCACATGTTTGGCACTGTTGTATTTGATCAAAACGGACAGGAAAAGCTCGAGGGATGGACCAAGGATCTTTAGATTGACCTCTGCCGAAACTAAGGTGCGTATTTGGTCATATTCTTCTAAGGACGATATCACAGTCTTTATTTCGCTCTCCACTATTCTTGCAAAAGCTTTCACAATCTCGACTTTTTCTTTCTCCGGCTTTACGTCTTTTGGCAATTGGTAATAATCCCAGAGAATGCTTGCAGCCCTCTCCCTAAGCGTCACTATACTTTGCTTCCCAGGAACATCAGAAATGATCACCTTGTCGCCGAAGTACTCAACTAGCATTTTCTTAGGGTAAACGCTGCTGTATGGCTTCAGATCCGTTTCGGCTTAAAACTCCTCAATTTTTATCGAAATATTGGTTAGTGTAACCTGAACACCGTCCAGACCGACAAAGAAGTTCGCAGGTTTGTAAAACGTTTGTTTTTCGAACCTCGTCAGAAGGTCTGCCATTTATACACTTCTTTACCTCAGGTTCATCACTTATTTTTGAATAGCGCTGAGGCAAGTTTTTTCCAGTCCGGAAGTTCACTGAACAAACTGTTCGATAGACAGTATGTGCTGCATGGAGATCAGCAATTTGTATATTTAACCTTCCCAAAATGCTTGTCGACTATTCGTCTTGTCTTTGTAAACAAAGAAGTCTAACATGGGCTTGAAATGTGTCTGTTCTAACAGTCTGGGATGGCGAATAGCCTGGATAACGCGGATCAGCAATGACAGGGGTTGCACAAAACAGACAGTCTTTGTCGAATGCGAATAAAGAACTTGCAGAACGTAAGGATCTACTGTTACTTTCTTGATTACTAGCTGAATCACTTTCTTTGCAACGTTTAAGACTTGAAATTCTTCTCTGGTTACTGAAGTCTCTTCGACAGTGAGCATGAACCTTGTCATCTGGGTTAACTTTGACAGAATCACCTCTTTCTTTACTACTACTACTACTACTACTAACAACTCACCCCAGCACCAAGCCACCTGAGGCCAACACAGCTACGCACGCTCCTCTTCCACCCCAGTCTATTCAAAGCCTCCCTTTTTACACCCGCCCACGAAGTTCCCATTTCCTTTAAATCTTTCTTTATGACGCCCTCTCACCCCGGACGGGAACGACCTGCTTTCGGTTTAGCCCTAGATTGTTGGCCGAAAAGAACAATCTTCGGCAATCTGTCATCCTTCATCCGCACAACATGCCCTAACCACCTCAATCTTTCTTTCATTATAAACCTAGAAAGCGGTATTGAACCACATTTTTCGTATAGCCTGTTGTTTTAAATACGGTCAGTCAGCTGGGTACCCAGAACAATCCTTAAGTAATTTCGCTGGAAAACATCTAGCAAATGTTCATCCGCTTTTCGGAGCATCCATGCTTCAGAGCCATATTTGACCACTGTCATCACTGGAGCTTCTAAGATTCTAATCTTGGATTGCAGACTTATCTTCCTATTCTTCCAGACTTTTTTTAACTGTGAAAAAACTCCTGAGCCTTGGCTGGCAGTATTAATTGTGACGGCACCTTTGCTTCCAAGCGTAGAGAGACAAAAATCATCTCCTTCGCTCTGAAGACAGATTGCACATTGTGTAGCCATACTCGTCTGAAATGAAGATATCGAAAGATTCAGAACCAGAGAACTTGATGAATAGCTTAATTAAAATATTAATATTAGAATATTAGAGTATAATCAGAATGTAATATTAGAATATTATATGGTTAATATAATTATAATATGTATGTATTTAGAATATCAATATCATTAGAATATAGTATTAGAATATAATTTAATTATAATATTATAATAATATTATAATAACAGAGAACTTAATTCAGTAACAGAGAACAGAGATGTGGGAAGAGGACTGAAGCTGCGAATCTCCTTTATTATTATTATTATTATTATTTATTGGAAAACCCGTCATACATAAAAGGAAAAGACGGAGCAATAAGCAAAAAAAAGCAATACACATAAACATAGGAGTTATACATGTGGTTTTTAGTGACGAAAGCTGGAGCTAAGATCTAAATCAGCTCTTAAAACAATTTACAGAAAACGAGAAAGAAAAATTCAATTATACACTGCTCTGTAGTTACGCGACACGTTTATTTTTTTAGGCTCCTAAATACTGAACAAACATAAATAATATGAACATCAATGCATCAAGCCGCAATTGGTAAAAAAATAACCCAAATAATCATCAGTGAATTAAAAAAGATATACAGTAGATAATCATATCAACTAGTGTAAATATGACAAGAAACGGTAAAACCAATTAAACGTACCAATCCCCGACGAAAGCACAAATCTGAACACTTTACACGACTGATAAGATGTTTTCAGCACTCCCTGTTTGTGAAATTTATTAGTTGGATAATTAGGGAGATATGGAGCAAAGAAATTCACGAGATTTGTCCTCTTCTTGTAGAAAACTGAAATTGAAGCACAAATTGAACGAACATAGTGAACTGTTGTCAGTGACGTAACTAACACAGTTTCAACGGATTGATCATTTCAAGCATTAAGATTCGGTTCCAGGAGCCGCAAGATGGCGTTGGTAAAAATAGAGATAAAATGTCACGAAACTGAGTATGGTAGTCACTTAACAGCAAAAGAATTTTCAATGGTACAAGATAAGCAAAAAATGACACAAGTTATCAAATATTGGGGACAAAAATGACAACCTACTCACAGAAATACTTGTCTATTTTGAATTGTAATGTTGTTAAATTGTGGTTAAGTCAGTTATTGAAGAGACAGTGGACATCCGTCGAAAGACCTCATTGCTAGATACCATTCCGATCGATAAGCTGCTGTTTTCAGGCCTATATCCGGCTACAAGGAATGTTGCATTATAAAGTCGCAATGATCTGGAAAACCAAAATCTCCCTTTCTTCCCCGCTTTTCCCCCTCATAACTGTTCAGGGGACAGAGTAATCGAGGTTCTGATGCAAGATTTGGTTTCTACGTTAAAAATTACATCGGAAATCATCTTGACTTGGATCAATACGAACACGTCTGGATTTTACGAAATGTCTCCTGGGTCAGTCGTTTGTTGCCTGTCACAGTTCTTCCCATTAGTGTATTTTTGTTGGCTCCCAATTAGCTATTATCTGATTTTCTGCATTTTTTGGTGTAAAAATAATTTGTGTTGCAAGGTTGGGCTTTTTTTTTAGCTATTTTACTGGGCTAAAATAACTTAAAATTAAAGAGCAAAGAAATATAAATATTACCATTATAAAAAGATGAAATAATGATTCCTATCATGACGGCATTATAAAAAACGATATAACGTCATACGAAGCATTTATATAACTGCTATGTGTGCCATATTTTAGTTTCAAAATGGTTCTCACTGATGAAGTGTCAGATAGTGTTCCCGGAGAAATGGATTTGAGGATTCAAAAAAAAAGTGAACAAAGCATAAATTTCAGGTAATGGAATGCATGTGCTATTTTCAAAGAAACTTTATTGAGTAGATTGGAAAAACTTTTTTCAGGGTATCTGACAAATCCTTAGGGGAAATCTCTTTGTTTGTATGTTTTAATATCTTGTATTACATAAACATACTTGGTCAAAATAAAATTCCTTAAATTAATTTTCAAGTCGAATAGGTGAGACCTACAGATTGTGGATTTGCATTCAAGTTTTTTCATTAATTCCTAACTTTTTTTTTATTTGAGTCGAATAATAACGAGCCTCATATTTATAGGAATGACTGTTCAAAATTGTGATTTCATTTTCTTTTCTATAAAAAAATAAATATGCCCTTCATAAAGGTATTTGCAAGTGTTGGGAAGGATTTCGTGCATTGCATTTGACCTAGTTTTTTGCCACTGAAATAAAAAATATATTTTTTTTTTCTTAGGATCAATATTTTGTGTTGGAGGCAAATGTGCGCATATAAAGATTGAAGTCATAATATTTTGGGATTTACTCCATTTTCTTTTTTAGATCTAAAATTTTCTAATTGGGGTTCTGGATTTAATCTTCGTATATCTTTTAGTTGCTGGGGGGGGGGGGGAGAAGGGGTAGGGAGTGGTTTTAGTAATTTTTGTTGAATTGGACTATATGTGTCTAGATAAAGTTTTTGTGCAAGGGTGTTATGTCTTATGCTAATATTAATTTTTCTTATTTTAACGTTTTAGGTTAAAGCTTAGAATTAAATTTGTGTCGATGGGCTAATAATTTGGAATGTAGTTCTTCTTTTCTATAATGTGTGGTATTTTCAAATACATCTTACTGTTTGGGGTTTAGTTTTTTTAATATTGTCTGTGCTCTTGAATGTCTTAGAGTAAAGCTTTTATGTTTTAACTTCAAAAATTAGTACACCAGGTTCAAGCTGTTTTTTTTTTCGTTGATCTCTTTTAATACAGACTTTGATCTTTCTTTAAAACCTCTTTTTTACAACTTCGTCAACCTCCAGACTTTAACCTCTTTTAATACAAACAAACATGGAATAGATATTAATGCGTATGAATAAACAAATTTTAAAACGCATGAAACTTAAACTGAGTATGGAAGTCAAGCTTGAAACGAACAAAAATCACTACAAACAAGAACTTTTAATTTTCAATCTAATGAGACCCCTTTGAAATTTATACGACAACCCCTTCCATCTGAAGTACCCCTGGGAGAAAAAATAAATAATAAAATATTGGAGCCGTTTGGCCTTTACTATAGACAAAACAATAGCGTTACCACTGATTTTAGCTGTTTTCTCTAGCGCTTCATTCAATGTTTAATGGGTCAAAGTTTAGTATTGTATTGAATTATTCACGTTAGGTTTCATGTTTTAGTGTGTGAGACTCTGGGTTTATATATTTTGTTTTAAATATTGTTTGTGGGTTTATGGTTTAAAATTTAGGTTCGTCTTTAATTCCTAATATTTATTGTTTGCGTTTTTTGTATACGTTTTTTTATATTTTTTTCTTTTTTTGTGGGGGAGGGGTCAAGAGGATACCCTCCCCCACTAGATGAAAATACAAAGTTCATGAATTACTCACTCCCTGCCACATACCGTTAGAGGAATCTATGAGCTTGGCGAGTAATGTGACAACCTAGTAATGCTTTGGATCACCATTCTCCATTCCAAACCCTCAGCGGTAGTCCCAAGTCAAACCCGTAAGAACTTTTTTTTTTGGTGAAAGTTGTTATTTGTTGCCTAGCTTAGTTGTGGCACAGTTTCCCTCCGATCTCTTTTGTCGCTTAAAAGAGGCACGAGACTTATCGAAAGAGCCGTCTCACAATATTCTAGGGCTACTTGATTGATACAATCAAACCTGGAAAAAACCAACAACAAAAACTAAACAAACACAAATCCGTGATCTTTCTCTTGGGAAAAATAAAAAATTCCATATTTTCAAACAGTTCGTGGTAACAAACTGTAAGTAAGGAGTAACCCCGCTCAATAGTAACCGAAACTTTAAAAAATGGAATTTTAATACTAGTAGATACATAAAGAATCGGATCTTTATGCTATTTTAAAAATATAAGTTTCATCAAGTTTAGTCTTACTCATCAAAAGTTTTGGACCTGAAAAAATTTGCCTTATTTTCGAAAAAAAGGGGAAACAACCCCTGAAAGTAATAGAATCTTAATGAAAATCAAACCGTGAGATTCAGCGTAACAGAAAACGCTACTGTAGATGTCTCAAGCTCCTATCTGCAAAAATGTGGAATTTTGTATTTTTGCCAGAAGAAAGATCATGGATGCGTGTTTATTTGTTGTTATTTTTGGTTTTTTTTCCAGGGGTGATCCTATTCATCCAGCAGTCCTAGAATACTGTTAGAGGGCTCATTCGAATGGAAATTAAAAGTTCTAGTGCCCTTTTTAAGTGCCCAAGAAAAATGGAGGGCAACTTGGCCCCTTCCCAGGCTCATTTTTCCCCAAATTCACCCAATCAAAATTTGGAGATAGCTATTTCGCTCAGCATAGTCAAAAATTTAATAAATATGTCTTTGAGGATGACTTAATTCCCCACAGTTCTCGGGGGAAGGGCTGCAAGTTATGTACTTTGCCCGTTGTTTACATATAGTATCAGTTATTGGGAAGTATACAGACTTTTTCAGGAGGGATTATAAAGCCAAAATATTCACATACATAATATTTCACTGTCTTAGAATAATTCCTATTTGTTTAACCTTTCATTGTTCGTAATATCTATATTTAAATATAAATAAATTCTACCTCGAAATTGGCGATTAATGCTTAATGCTAATGAAAAGCTAACAGCCATCTAGTCAATATGTTAAGTTTAGATGGTGCTAACGTTTTACATTAAAAACAGAAGACCTGCGACGGGAAATCTAATTGCTATACTATGATAAAAAGCAAAATTACTACGCGATTTCTTATATATAAACTATTATACACTCAGCCAGGGGTGAAAATATTATAACTTTGAATAACTAACACTTAAAATTTTGTAAATTTTAAATAAAATCGGAACGGTTCTGTGTAATCTTGGAGCAAGTATTACCAACATTGCTCAATAAAGTGGAAATTGACTAAGCAAAAATTCAAAAACGTTCAAAAATTAAATAAAAAAAACAAGTTTTTTTTTAACTGAAAGTAAGGAACGACGTTAAAACGAACAGAAATTATTCCGTATATGAAAGGGGCTGTCCCCTCCTCAACGCCTCGCTCTTTACGCTAAAGTTTGACTTCCTCACAACTCTGTTTTTTTTAAACGACAAAAAAACTTTAGCGTATAAAGTTGTGAAACACAATGCTTGATTTTGCTTGATCAAGCAAAAATGCTTGATCAAGCAAAAATGCTTAATTTTGCTTGATCAAGCAAAAATGCTTGATCAAGCAAAAATGCTTGATTTTTCTTTCTTATGGCTTTAGTAGTCGGCCAATTTGGGTATTTCAGAATTCCCTGACTATGGAAAGTAGGTGTTGTGCCCTCTCTAGACCCTTTTTCTTCAGAAGACTCTTCTCTAGACCCTTTTGGTATTTAATTTTTTATTTTTTTGTAGATTTTAAATACGACGTATACGACTTATACGACTTATACGACAGTTATTGTCTCTAAAGTGCCTTCAAATCTGTCTGATCCGATTAAATGCAAATCTGTTCTCAATCAGATAGCTGGGCATGAATTAGGTTGTAGTGTGAAACCTGTTAAAGACAGATGGTATGTCAATATCGATAAATCTGCAACTGAAGAATTTTGTACATCGGTTCAGAACTTTATTACCGGAGCAACAGTTAAATAACAATGCAAGCGCTTTTTTGGGATTCTCAGAGGCTTCCCAGTTGATGTTGACCTTTCAGTTATTAATAGACTGCAAGTATAATAAGTGCATAGTCTGGGCCAGACTATGTCAGTCAAGATTGAATTTGAAGACTCTTTCACTCAGTCTGCTTATTTCAAAGAAGGAATTAAAGTTGGATATGAATTTTTTTGAATTCACGTATTTAAAGAAATACCTAAATGCTGCTTCAAATGCCGATCGAACGATCACTGTCGAAGTGCTTGTACCGGCAATGTCCCGAAACTTGCCAAATGTGCTATTCGAGATGCTTCTACAGAGGATAGTTCTTTTAGTGTTGCTTCTAAGCGTACTAATTTTGATAATAATACTGCGTTTCACTGCTTATCCTTCCCTGTACCTAAGGAACTAATGTCGCGCTCCCACTTTTTGCAATGACTTTGGAGTTTTCAATAATATCGTTTAATATTAATGGTACAAAGGATAATGACTTCGTTATTGATGAGCTCTACAATAATTTTGATTTGGTCTGTTTACAGGAGCATCTTCTTACAGACTTTAGCATTAACGTTTTGCGTCTTAGCCTTCATCATGATGTTTTTTTACTACTGCCAGAGCCACAAGAGGCCGCCCATCCGGCGGGCTAGCTTGTGTTTTTAAGCGTAATCCTAATTTGGTTTCGCCGGTGATTTTTTACTCGGATGAGTTTTTTTTTGCTGTTCGTATGGGCACTATAGTCTTCACTAATTCTTATCTGCCTTATGATGACCATTCTTCCAGATCGATGGATACATATGCTAAAGCATGTAATACGTTGAAGGTTTTAGTGTAAAAAATTCTTTATATCTCTCTAGATTGTATGATCATTGGTGACTTCAATACGGATATAAATAACCCATCAGTGAGAAGTGAATCGTTGTTAGATTGCCTTCCATCTTATAATATTATACCCAAAACTCATCCGTATTCTTATATTCACCATTCAGGCAGTAAGAGCAATATTGATCACCTTATTTGCTCACCTAGTATTACTACATCAATAGAGTTTATACATGCTGAAGAACACGACTTAGACCATCGCTCTATATCACTTACTCTTACGCTGAATTTAAACCCTCTAAGTTTTTGTAAAGTACCCCAGTTTAAAGTACAGCTGACAATGTCGGAGGCAAGCTTTCTGGTCGGAGGAACGAGGTCGAAGAAGCCAGTTTTGTGAAAAACATGGTGTGACGAAAATCCTGAAGGCTGGTATCAGCTTTAGCCGGATAAACAAGCAGTGTGATTTTTTCGCCTGCACTGATGATCTGACGCTTTTCTGAGTTCTTCCGGCAAAAAACCGCCGCATTTTTTCGGAATTCTTCATTGATCCCAGCCAATAAAAGTGACACTGGCTTTCCTACGCCGTAGATCCTAGAGGTCGTATCGCATCCCAGGAAAGCATGGATGGGCAGTATGACCTCTGCGACTTCCCCAAGCTTGCTTTTTAGTTCTCATATGTTGTAGAGTTTGGGTGTTCCCGGCTTGGTCTCCACTCGAAAGAAAAGTGGGTAGCTTCCTGGCTGGCAATGGCGAAGAAGCAAGACGAGCACGTCTGTGTCATTGCCACCAAGACAGGGTTCTACCTCAGAGCAGCTTGTCACTGTGGCTGTCGCAATCGTAAAATTTGTGTGACATGAAGAATACACGACATACCGTCCCGACAAGCTTAGAACTTCAGCAATCAGAAAGATAAATTTATCCGTGTTCTTCTGGTTGTTCAGGAAAAAATCTTTTTTGAGGGTTGCCGTCGTTGTCTCAGAAAAGTCGATATCAGGAGATCTAATCCTTTCCATCTTTTCAAGTGAAACTGGTCTCTTGTTGACGGTGAATCTTCATATCCGTCGAACGCAACCGTTGTATTTCCAAAATGAGCTTTGACATAGCTAGCGTAGGAAAGACATATTGGTCCAAAAGTAGTGCCAGTTGTCAAAGGCAATTTATGTAGGAGCCATCCTCCATCAACAACATATTTGTAACTCGTTGAAATATTCGCAGAAGAGCCTCAGAAGTATCCGAAAGATGTTTATCATCGGCAAGGGGTAAAGCTGGTTGTCACTGGAGCAATAGCGTTTGGTCAATTCCGACTAGCTCACCACCTAGCTTTAGAGCCGACTTTGCAGCCAAAGTTATGACTCTTACTCGCCTTTGGAGTAAAAAAATCTCTACGAGCTTTCCAACCATCCCTTACAGTATTTGCAACCCAACGTCTTTTGCTTTGTCGAAGTCGACCTCTGGCAAAGCATTCACTCCGGTAACAATATTCATTAGCTCCTGACCCCCGTTGAACGGCTGTAAAGGCTCAAGAAACTTGAGCAACTTCTGCAAATTTTTGCTGTCTCTCAATATTCTGGATCCCAATGTATCAACGTGCTGGTCGCTTGTGTGGTAAACAGATCCGGTTAGGTCTTGCATGATTGCATTCATTTGAGCTTGCACTGGCATAGATAGTGTCCATATCAACTTCAGTAGTTCCTTCAAATCTCTTTCTTGGGTAAAGCTGTTGGCAGCTTTCAGAGAGGTGAAGAATTTGTTTGTTAGAGCACATTCTGTATTGTCTCTTACTCACAACTGTTTGGAATCGTTAACGGGAAAGTTACCTTATAATCTTTTTTTGTGGTTGGTTCTACAAATGTATTAACCTGGCACAGGTTTACAAACAGAGACGGGCTGATTTTAAATATGTTGTCTGACCTCATACCGCGAAATAAGGATCCATACTAAACCAGCTCTGAAGTTACAGGTAAAAATCTCCATTCTGTTCAACGCGTGCTGATACCCTAAGGACTTTATTCATTTCAGAATACTGTTCAAGCCACAGTATCGCAATCCTAGATTCGCTGGCTAGCTCCTTCTTTGGCTGCTTAATTTCTTCTAAAAGTGAAACCAGCGCAGGAGACGCAGAAAAGTCTTCAATAGAAATATTTTCGGATGTCAGCTCTGTATAGACAGTGGGTGCGCCCACCATTTGGGGTGCCGGCTCACTTCGTAGACCGCCGGCAGTATCTTCGAAAGCACAGGCAAAAAGTAAGATGTGCAGAGCTAAGTCAAGAGGAGAATGTGCCCTCATTGCTCTAGAAACTGCTTTGCCAGAGATGATGTGTTTTACAGTGTTCGGTGCGTAGATCTGTTCAAGGACTTCAACAAAACCTGCTTCTTCCATAAGATAGTCCATACACCCAAGAAAACTCATTCATCCATGAAAGGACCCAAGCATCACTACGATCTCTTTCAAGGGGCTACTGAAAGGCGACGATTCAACCATTATTCTCGCTTTCCAATACAGTGGTTGGTCGAAGAATACGACAGGAATCTGGTTCAGTTTCTTTGCCTTCTCTGCATGAAACATCAACGGTGTGTTGATGCACGTGAGATCAATTGGGTTTAAATCAATCATAGGCTGGAAAACTATCGATGACCGGTTCTGGGTTTATCCAGCATGAGCTGACCGCATTGCACCTGACCAGCCGACTGGAGAACCTCGCAGAGCTAGCTGAAAATTTACCCACATGATATCAAGATGTCTGCCATTGTCTCTGAACTCTGGAAGCACCAAATCTACGTAAGTGAGCTGATTTGTAAAGGCAGTATGCTTCAAGTAAGGGTAGATAGGTATAGCAGCTTTTTCTATAATTTGTTTCAAGTCAAAATATTTTCTGGAAAACACGCGTAACTCTTCTTTGCCTTCCGGCGACTTAACCTCAAGAATAGCCATACCACGTGAAGTACCGTGCGCTTCTAGAGTGTTAGCGTTATGATTGTAATTGTCTGCATTGTACTGGACAAGAATGCCTCTTGGTATGTTGAGTTCTTGGTCGGGGCTTTCAGCCATTGTCGCACATCTTTCAAATCGGAGGGTTTCTGCATAGCCGACACAAAAGCCTAGGCTGCTCAGTGTGTCGACAGCGTCGCATGAACTGAACCGATGTTGTATAGCCACAGCCAACCCTAGCTCAATTTGTGATATGATGTTTTTAGGCCTGGTGTTTTTAATTATTGCCTGCTCTATTGGAATGAGCCCATGTTTGGCAATGCTTTATTTTATCAAACCGGACATAACAAACCAAAAGAATAGAACAAGGAACTTTATATGGACCTCTGCCAAAATCAATGTGCGTATTCTTCTACGGACGATATCACAGTCTTTATTTCGCTCTCCACTATTCATGCAAAAGCTTTCGCAATCTCGACATTTTCTTTCTCCAGATTTACGTCTTTTGGCAATTGGTAATAATCCCGGAGAATGCTTGCAGCCGTCTCCCTAAGCGTCAATATACTTTCCTTCCCAGGATCATAAGAAATGATCACTTTGTCGCCGAAGTACTCAACTAACATTTTCTTCAGGTAAACGCTGCAGTATGGCTTCATATCCCTTTCGGCTAAAAGACTCCTCCCTTTTTATCGAAATATCGGTCAGCATAACCTGCACATCGTCCAGACCGACAAAGAAGTTTGCAGCTTTGTAAAACGCTTCTTTTCGAACCTCGTCGGAAGGTATGCCATTTTTACACTTCTTTACTTAAGAATCAACACTTGAATTTGATTAGCGCTGAGGTAAGTTTTTTCCAGTCTGGATGTTCACTGAAATACTGTGTGACAGACAACATCAGGTGCGTGGTGATCAGCAGTTTCTGCATTTATACTTCCCAAAATGCTGGTCGACCATTCGTCTTGTCCTTGTGAACACAGAAGTCTAACACTGGCTTTAAATGTGTCTGTTCTAACAGTCTGGGATGGCGAATAGCCTGGATCACGCGAACCAGCAAAGACAGGGGTCGCACAAAACAGACAGTCTTTGTCGAATGTGAATAAATAACTTGCAGAACGTAAGAATCTACTGTTACTTTCTTTACAACTTGCTGAGTCACTTTAATTGCAACGTTTAAGACTAGAAATTATTATCTCGCTACTGAAGTCTCTTTGACAGTGACCATTAACCTTGTCACGTGGGTTAACGTCGACAGAATGACTTCTTTCTTAACTGGCAGTATTAATTGTGATGGCACCTTTGCTTCCAAGCGTAGAGAGACTGTTATCATCTCCTTCGCTCTGAGGACAGATTGCACATTGTGAAGCCATACTCGTCTGAAATGAAGATACGAAAGATTCAGTAACAGAGAACTTGATAAATAACTTAATTAAAATATTAATAGTAATATTAGAATATTACAAGTATAATTAGAATATAATACTAGAATATTGTATCATTGATATAATTAGAATATTTATATAATTAGAATATAATATTAGAATATAACTTAATTAGAATATTAGAATAACAGAGAACTTAATTCAGTAACAGAGAACTTGATCTGGGAAGAGGACTGAAGCCGCGAATCTCCTTTATTATTATTATTATTAATTATTGGAAAACCCGTCGTACATAAATGGAAAACACAGAGCAATAAGCAAAAAAAAAGCAATACACATAAACTTAGGAGTTATACATGTGGTTTTTAGTAACGAAAGCTGGAGCTAAGATCTAAATCAGCTCTTAGAAAAATTTACACAAAACGAGAAAGAAAAACTCGAAAAATTAGCAAATTGACTAATTTTACTATAGGCAAATTAATAGTGTAAATCAAATTTACAACAATTTTGCTTATCGATCGAGGAGATTAAATACGGTACCTGAAAACTAAAATGACAATAAAACATAACATTAAAATACAATGTATAATAGTTTACACTGTGACAAACGTAAAGTAAAATAAATAATAAAATATTGCAGCCGTATGGCCTTTACTATAGGCAAAGCAATAGCGTTGCCACTGATTTTAGCTGTATTCTCTCGCGCTTCATTCAGTGTTTAATGGGTCAAAGTTTTGTATTGTATTGAATTATTTAAAAACCCATTTAAAAAATTTAATTGAAAAATTATTGAAAAACTTAAACGAAAGCTGGAGCTAAGATCTAAATCAGCTCTTAGAACAATTTACACAAAACGAGAAAGAAAAACTCAATTATACACTGCTCTGTAGTTACGCGACATGTTTCTTTTTTTAGTCTCCTAAATACTGAACAAATATAAATTATATGAACATCAATGCATCAAGCTGCAATAGGTAAAAAAAATAACCCAAATAATCATCAGTGAATTAAAAAAGATATACAGTAGATAATCATATTAACTAGTGTAAATATGACAAGAAACGGTAAAACCAATTAAACGTACCAATCCCCAATACAAGCACAAAACTGAACACTTTACGCGACTGATAAGATGTTGTCAGCACTCCCTGTTTGTGAAATTTTTTAGTTGGATAATTAGGGAAATATGGTACAAAGAAATTCAAGATATTCGTCCACTTCTTGTAAAAATCTGATATTGCAGGATAAATTGAAAGAATATAGTGAATTATTGTCAGCGACGCAATTAACAGAGTTTTAACAGATTCATAATTTCATGCATTAAGACTCGATTCTAGGACCTGCAAGATGGCGTTGGTGAAAATAGAAATAAAATTTCACCAAACTAAGTATAGTAGTCACTTAAAAGCGAAAGAATTCTCAATGGTACAAGGTAAACAAGAGATGACTAACATTCTTGAAGATTCGGAACAAAAATGACCAAGTATTCACAGAAAAACTTATCTATTTTGAATTTTCATGGTTTTAAATTTTGGGTAATTCAGTCACTGAAGAGACACTGGACATCAGTCCAAAGAACTCGTCGCTAGATGTCATGCCGAACGCTAACTTGCTGATTCCAGGCCTATATCCTGCTAGCAGGATGGTCGCATCTTAAAATCGCAATGACCTGGAAAACCAAAATCTCCCCTTCTTCCCCCATTTTCCCCCTCATAACTGTTCAGGGGACAGAGTAATCGAGATTCTGATGAAAGATTTGGCTTCTACGTTAAAAATTACATCGGAAATCATCTTGACTTGGATCAATCAGAACACTTCTGGATTTTGCGAAATTTCCCCTGGTTCCCCCGTTTTTCCCTGCGACGGATTTTCCCACGGGTGGATTTTGATGGGTTTTTAGTATGTTATTCTCTGATTTTTATGCATTTTTGGTGTAAAAATCATTTTTGTTGCAATTTTTTTGAGGTTGGGCCATTTTTTGAGCTATTTTTACTGGGCTAAAATAACATAAAATTAAAGAGCAAAGGAATATAAATATTACCATTATAAAGGGATGAAAAATGATATGCCGTCATACGAAGCATTTATATAGATGCAATATGTGCCATATTTTAGTTTCATGATGGTTCTCACTGGTGAATTGTCAGATAGTGTTCCCGGAGAAATGGATTTGAGGATTCAAAATACAGTGAACTAAGCATCGATTTCAGGTAATGGAATGCTTATGCTATTTTCAAAGAAACTTTATTGAGTAGATTGGCAAAAATTTTTGCAGGGTATCTGACCAATCCTGAGTGGAAATCTTTTTGTTTGTATGTATTCATAACTGTTTTTACATAAACATAATTGGTAAAAACAAAATTCTTTAAATGAATTTTCAGGTTGAATAATTGGGGCCAATATATTGAGGATTCTTATTTCTGTTTTTTCATTGGTTAACAATATTTTTGTTATTTTGGTCAAATAACAGAGTGCATCATATCCTTAGGACTAACTTTTCAAACTAGCCATTTCATTTGGCTTTATATAAAAAAATAAATATGACCTTCATAAAGATATTTGAAAGAGTTGGTAAGAATTTTTTGCGTTGCATTTGACCTAGTTTTTTGCGAGTGAAATAAAAAATAATTTTTTTTTTCTTAGGATCAATATTTTGTGCTGGAGGCACACGTGCGCATATAAGCATTTAAGTAATAATTTTTGGGGATTTACTACATTTTCTTTTTTAGATCTAAAATTTTCTATTTGGGTTTATGTTTTTAATCTTCTTATTATCTTTTTGGTGCGGGGGGAGGGGGGTGTGAGAATGTGTATGTATTGGCTTTATTCATTTTTTGTTGAATTGAACTATATTTGTCTAGATTAAGCTTTTGTGCAAGGGTGTTATGTCTTATGCTAATATTAATTTTTGTTATTTTAACATCTTAGGTTTAATTTTAGAAATAAATTTGGGTAGCTTGGCTAATAATCCGAAATATGGTGCTTCTTTTATATAATGTTTGGTATGTTCCTATATATCTTCCTGTTTGGGGTTTCAATTTCGTATATATAGTCTCTGCTCTTTAATGTCTTAGAGTAAAGCTTTTGTGTTTTAACTTCAAGAATTAGTACACGAGGTTCAAGCTGTTTTTTTTCGTTTATCTCTTTTAATACAGACTTTAACCTTTTTTACAACCTCTTTTTTACAGCCCCTTTAACCTCCAGACTTTAACCTCTCTTGATACAAACAAATATGGAATAGATATTAATGCTTATGAATATACGAATTTTAAAACACCTAAAACTGAATCTGAGTTTGGAAGTCAAGCCTGGAAGGAAAAAAAATCACTAAAAACAAGAACCTTCTATTTCATATCTAATGAGACCCCTTTGAAGTTTATACGACGACCCCTTCCATATGAAGTACCTCTGGGAGAAAAAATAAATAATAAAATATCGTCAGATAGTTCATTCAAGTGAAAAATAAAAAATCTAGTTTCTTTTTTATCTGCCCAAAATAAGTAGAGAACAACTTTGCCACATTCCAGGCTCATTTTTCCCAAACACACCAAATCAAAATTTGGAAATAGCTGTTTTGATCAGACGATCAAAAAACTTAATAACAGTGTATTCTTGGTTGACTGGAGTCCCTACAGTCTTCGGGGGAAGGGCAGTAATTTTAATGCTTCCCCCACCGCGCTCGCATTGTATCGGTAATGTGGCATTCTGCTGGCTGTATAAGTAGGGATTTTCTCTGGTGGGGGAGGGAGTAGGAGGAGGGGGTAGGAGGAGGGGGTAGGAGGAGGGATATAGCTATTTTGTTCAGCATAGCCAAAAATTTAATAAATATGTCTTTGAGGATGACTTAATTCCCCACAGGTCTCGGGGGAAGGGCTTCAAGTTTTGAACTTTGCCCTTTTTTAAATATAATGTTGGGTTTTGGTATGTATAGAGACGTTTTCAGAAAGGAATTTTTCTTGTGGGGGGGGGAGGGTAAGAGGAGAGGGGAAGTTGAGAGAATCTTTCAATAGAGGCTGTTTCCTTGGGGGAAGGGACATTTCTGTGACGGGGGTGCCGAATTTCCCAGCATTATTTAAAAAACGATCAGAAACTAAATAGCATATAGTATTATACAAAAATAAATTTTTGTTTGATATACAAAAACAAAAATAAAATTTTGATTTTCTTAGGATCAAGCGTTCGTGCCGGAGGTAAATCTGTGCATAGCAAGATTAAATGAATAATGAACGGGTATTAACTCCATTTTCTTTTTTAGATCTTGAATTTTCTAATTGAAATTCCATATTGAACATAAGTATATGATTTGGTTTCTTTTAAATGCTAAACGGAGTTTTAGGTGAGATTTATGTTAATAATTATGGTCCAAAACGTGCTTGTTGAGATAAGTTTCTCTGTTATGATTTTGCATTTTCTTTGTTAAAGGTTGTTTTTTCTGTCATTTGGTTTTTTATTCATTTGTTTTTAATTGTTTAAACAAATAATCACTTTTTCAATGTTATTCGTGTTGTTAGATTTATTTTATTAAGTTGTTTTTTTAGGGGGGGGATGAGAAGGTTTGATAAGGAGCTGGATTCGAGTTTAATGGAATTTATAAATAATTTTACATATGAATTTTTTTTTTACGATCATTATGCCTTACCCTAATATTAATTTTTTTTTTTTTTTTTAACGTTTTAGGTGTAGTGTTAAAATTAAATTTGGATCGTTGGGCTAATAATTTGGAATGTGGTGCTTCTAGTCTATATTGTTTGTTATTTTTATATATGTTTTACTAATTTGAGCATCCACGCTTGCTCACACTTTCCAAAGTAAAAACTTAATTTTTTTGGTTAAAACTTGAATTAAATCAGAATTTTTAATTCAAGGAGTCCTTAAAAGCTGTCCTTTTAAATTTTACTGACATGGGGATTCTAGAGTTGTGTTTTGTGTTTTTAATTTTATGCATTTTATTGCAAGTGTTAATTTGTGCTTTTCTTTTTTTTGTGCTTATTTGTGCTTTTCTTTGCGGATAACGGCTTTTAGACATAAAGCCAAAACATTCACATAGATGACTAACATTCTTGAAGATTCGTAACAAAAATGACCAAATATTCACAAGAAAACTTACCTATTTTGAGCATTCAGGGCGTTACTATTTTGGGTTATTCAGTCACTGAAGAGACACTAGATGTCAGTCCAGAGAACTCGTCGCTAGATGTCATGCCCAATGCTAACTTGTTGATGCCAGGCCTATATCCTGCTAGCAGGATGGTCACATCTTAACATCGCAATGACCTGGAAAACCATAATCTACCCTTCTTCCCCCCTTTCCCCCCTCATAAATGTTCAGAGGACAGAGTAATCGAGATTATGATGCAAGATTTGGCTTCTACGTTAAAAATTACATCGGAAATCATCTTGACTTGGATCAATCCGAACACTTCTGGATTTTGCAAAATTTCCCGGTTCCCCCGTTTTTTGCCTGCGGCGATTTTTCCCTTGGGTGGATTTTGATGGGCTTTCAGTATTTTATTCTCTGATTTGTCTTCATTTTTTGGTGTAAAAATCATTTTTGCTGCAATTTGTTTGAGGTTGGGCCTTTTTTTAGCTATTTTTACTATAATAAAATAACATATATTTAAAGATCAAATGAATACAAATATTGACAGCATAGAAAAATGAAACACTTAATCCTGTCATGAAGGAATTATAAAAAATGATATGCGGTCATGTGAAGGATTTACCTAGCTGCACTGTGTGTCACATTTTAGTTTCAGGATGGTTTTCACTGATGAAGTATCAGAAAGTGTTCCCGGAGAAATGGATTTGAGGATTCAAAATACAGTGAACAAAGTATCAATTTCAGGTAAGGGAATGTTCATGCTATTTTAAAAGAAAATTTATGGAGCAGACTGAATAAACTTCTTCCAGGGAATCTGACCTAGTTGACGAGGAAATCTTTTTGTTGGTATGCAGTAATATCTGGTTTTACAGAAATATACTTGGTCAAAATATAATTTTGTCTTATTTTCAAGTTGAATAGATGGGGCCTATATTTTTAGGATTCGTATATATGTTTTTTCATTGGTTCCTAACATTTTTGTTATTTAGGTCAAATAATAGCGTGCATCATATCCTTAGGAATGACTTTTCAAACTAGCGATTTCATTTTGTTTTCTATAAAAAAATAATTATGCCCTTCATAAAGGTATTTGCAAGTGTTGGGAAGGATTTCGTGCGTTGCATTTGACCTAGTTTTTTGCAAGTGAAATAAAAAATAAATTTTTATTTTTTTTCTTAGGATGAATATTTCATGCTGGAGGCAAATGTGCTAATATAATGATTAAACTCTTAATTTGTGGGGATTTAATCCATTTTATTTTTTAGATATTAAATTTTCTATTTAGTGTTTCGTTTTTAATCTTCTTATTATCTTTTTGGTGCTGGGGGAGGGGGGAGTGAGAATTTGTCTGTATTGGCTTTAGTCATTTTTTGTTGAACTGGACTATATGTGTCTAGATAAAGTTTTTGTGCAAGGGTGTTATGTCTTATGCTAATATTAATTTGTCTTAGTTTAACGTCTTAGGTTTAGTGTTAGAATTAAATTTAGGTAGTTGGGCTAATAATTTGGAATGTGTCTGCTCTTGAATGTCTTAGAGTAAAGCTTTTTTGTTTTAACTTCAAGAATTACTACACGAGTTTCAAGCTGTTTTTTTTCGTTGATCTCGTGTCATGCAGACTTTAACCTTTTCTTACAACCACGATTTCGAAACCACGTCAGCTTCCATATTTTAAACTTTCTCGATACTGTAAAATATGGACAATATATTGATGCGCATGAATAAATGGATTTAAAAACGCATGAAACATAATTTGAATATTGAAGTTAAGGTTGAAACGAACAAAAATCACTACAAACAAGAACTTTTGATTTCAAATTTAAAGAGACCTCTTTAAAATTTATGCGACAACCCTTTCTATCTGAAGTAGCTCTGCGAGAAAAAATAAATAATAAAAGATTGGAGACCTATGGCCTTACTATAGACAAAGCAATAGCGTTACCACTGAGGTTAGCTGTTTTCTCTCGCGCTTTGTTCAATATTTAATGGGTAAAATTTTTGTATTTAAATGCTTACGATTTGTGTCTGGTTTTAGAGTTCGATGATTGTGCTTATATATTTTGCTTTAAGTTTTGTGTGTGGGCTTAATGCTCCAAATTTTGGTTCGTCTTTAATTTCTAGTATTTATGTCTGGCGTTTTTTTATACGTTTTTTTATGCTTTTTTCTTTTTTTGGTGAATAAAAATTAAGAGGTTGCCCTCCCCCAAGTGACGGATATACTGAGCCCAGAAGGTCATCACCACAGACTGTGACCCGTAGAGAGAAAGCATGAGCCAGTTCCGTACTGTTGCCCGAAAAATACGACTGGTATCATCATCATCAAAGCTAAACCCACGGAGATAGTCTCAAGTCAAGTAAGTAAAATCTTTTTTTTTTCGGTGAAAGTGATTATTTGTTGCCTAGCTTAGTTGTGGCCTAGCTTCCCTCCAAACTCTTTGGTCACTTAAAAGAGACACTAGAATTCTCGAATTAGCCCTTTCAAAATATTCTAGGACTACTTGATTGATAAGATAAACCCTGGAAAAAAACAACAACAAAAAACTAAACAAACACACATCCGTGATCTTTCTCCTGGCAAAAATAAAAAATTCCATATTTTCAAACAGTTTGTGGTAACAAACTGTAAGTAAGGAGCGACCCCGCTCAATAGTAACCGAAACTTTAAAAAATGGAATTTTAATACTAGTAGATACATAAAGAATCGGATCTTTATGCTATTTTAAAAATATAAGTTTCATCAAGTTTAGTCTTACCCATCAAAAGTTTTGGACCTGAACAAATTTGCCTTATTTTCGAAAAAAAGGGAAGCAACCCCTGAAAGTAATAGAAGCTTAATGAAAATCAAACCGTGAGATTCAGCATAACAGAAAACGCTACTGTAGATGTCTCAAGCTCCTATCTGCAAAAATGTGGAATTTTGTATTTTTGCCAGAAGAAAGATCACGGATGCGTGTTTATTTGTTGTCATTTGTTGTTTTTTTCCCAGGGGTGATCCTATCTATCCAGCAGTCCTGGAAAACTACTAGAGGGCTCATTTGAGTGAAAAATAAAAGATCTAATGCCCTTTTTATGTGTCCAAAATAATTGGAGGACAGCTTTGCATCCTCCCAGACTCATTTTTCCCCAAATTCACACAATCAAAATTTGGAGACAGCTATTTTGCTCAGCATAGTCAAAAATTTAATAAATATGTCTTTGAGGATGACTTAATTCCCCACAGTTCTCGGGGGAAGGGCTGCAAGTTATGAACTTTGCCCATTGTTTACACATAGTATCGGTTATTGGGAAGTATACAGAC
Source organism: Artemia sp. Qi Xiang Cuo (assembly GCF_049724085.1). Lineage (NCBI taxonomy): Eukaryota > Metazoa > Arthropoda > Branchiopoda > Anostraca > Artemiidae > Artemia > Artemia sp. Qi Xiang Cuo. The sequence continues at coordinate 7,508,689 of NW_028297432.1, forward strand.
TTTTTCAGGAGGGATTATAAAGCCAAAACATTCACATAGATAATATTTCACTGTCTTAGAATAATTCCTATTTGTTTTATCTTTCATTGTTCGTAATATCTATATTTAAATATACATAAATACTATCTAAGATTTGAAGATGAATGCTTGATGCTACTCAAAAGTTAACAGCCATCTAGTCAATGTGTTAAATTTAGATGGCGCTTACGTTTCAAATTAAAAACAGAAGCACTGCGACGGAAAAAGTGGCTAAAGTAGGATACAAAACTAAATTACAGCATAATTTCCTATTTATGAACCTAATAGGCATTCACATATAAATGAAAATATTATAATTTTGAATAACTAACACTTAAAATTTTGTAAATTTGGAATAAAAAGGGAACGGTTTTGTATAATTTTGGAGCATAATAAGTATTACCAACATTGCTCAATAAAGTGGAAATTGACTAAGCAAAAATGCTTGATTTTTCTTTCTTTTGGCTTTAGTAGTTGGCCAATTAGGGTATTTCAGTATTCCCTGACTATGGAAAGTAGGTGATGTTCCCTCTCTAGACCCTTTTTCCTCAGAAGACTCTTCTCTAGACCCTTTTGGTATTTTATTTTTAATTTTTTTGTACGTGTTGTATATTAGTTTCAAAATTTTGTTTTGCAGGATTCTATTCTTTTTTTTTGTTTTAGCTTTTTACTCTTGTGTTCCAGTTAATATTTAAGGGATCAAAGTTTTGTATTGTATTGGGTTATTTACGGTAGATTTCATGTTTTTGTGTGTGAGGCTCGAGTTTATATTTCATGTTTTAAATACTGTGTGTGGGTTTATGGTTTCACATTATGGTTCGTATTTGATTTATATTATTTATTGTTTTCGTTTTTTTTTAACTTTTTTTCTATTTTTTCTGGGTTTGCGTACCGGGGACCCCCCCCCCTCCCCCGACTCGCTGACCAGACAAATCTGAGGAATTACTGATACAAGACACTATCCCAGCGGGACAGACTTCGAGCCTGGCCAGCGGTAGGTCAATCTGTAGGTACTTGGTTTCCTCATTGTATATTCCAAACTCCCGGAAGGAGTCGCAACTAGAGTAAGTCAAGCATGCTTAGTGTAAAACTGGACGGCTTTTTTAGTTTTAACTTGTATCTTTACATTTTTTGTATTTACATCTAAAGTTTGGCTGCACTGAACTGCACTGAACTCTGTTTCATTTTAGAGCTCATCAATGTAATACTAAAATTGAAATGGATATCATTAATAACTTGATTTATTTTGGTGAGGTAATAATTTTTTCCAAGTGAGTTGTTGACCTGAGTTAGCTTTAAGAGGATTATAAAATGGAATCTACTTTGCTTTTAGTTTGATCTATATTTCCATATTTATTAATTCAGTATTTTTTCTTGAATTAATATTGAGACTTTTTAATTTGTGTGGTGATTGCGATAGCCAGGAAAAGCTCTGACGAAACGCCTGAACTTGTATATTCTCGGTTCTGAATTTTATTCAAAGCAATTTGCTAAGCGGAATTGAGGAGGATATTATCAAAAGACATGGTATGGAGTTTTTTGACGTGAATATAGTCAAATAAGCTAAAAGTTTACTGTGGAAAATAAGTGCACCTGAATCGGATTGCCCAGTACGTAAGGGGAACAATAAACTTTCTAATCATTTTTAGTGACATTGTTTCTCTGTTAAGATCTCTTGACAGTAACGACACTATTGTACCTATGTTTTTGATAAAGCGACCTACAGAGGTGCCATGTCCCTCTACAAATGGTTATGCTTCTTTAATTTTGAAGTTTAATGATCTAATACAAGTGGTTGTTGGGATATTAGGAAAACTTGACAATTATCAGTTGAATTTTCCTTAACTTCCGATACTTTCCACAATAATTAACATTTATGTGAGATTTATTGTCTCTAAAGTAGCTTCAAATCTGTCTGATCCGATTAAACGCAAATCTGCTTGCAATCAGAGAGATGAACCTTACTTAGTTTGTAGTGCAAATCCTTTGAGAGTCAGATGGTATAAAAATATCAATGCACCTGCAACTTACGAATTCTCTCCATTACTTAAATAACTTATTTCTAGAATACCTGTTAAAGCACAACCTCCGCACTTTTTTGGGATTATCAGAGGCTTTCCCGTTGTTGTTGACTTATCAGTTATTAATAGACTGCAAGGTATAATAAGTGAAAATCGACTGGGCCCGACTATGTCAGTCAAGCTTGAATTTGAAGACTCTTTCACTCAGTCTGCTTATTTAAAAGAAGGGATTAAAGTTGGATATGATTTTTTTTGAATTCACGTATTTAAACAAATACCTAAATGCTGCTTCAAATGTCAATCCTACGATCACTTTCAAAGTGCTTGCACCAGCAATGTCCCGAGATGTGCCAGATGTGCTGGGCCACATCTTTCTACTAAGGATAGTCCTTGTAGTTCTGCTCCCAAGTGTGCTAACTTTGGTAAAAATCATACTTCTTATAGCTTGTCCTGCCCTGTATCTAAGGAACTAATGTCGCGCTCCCACTTTTTGCAATGACTTTGGAGTTTTCAATAATATCGTTTAATATTAATGGTACAAAGGATAAGGACTTCGTTATTGATGAGCTCTACAATGATTTTGATTTGGTGTGTTTACAGGAGCATTTTCTTAAATACTTAAAGATCAACATATTGCGTCGTAGCCCTCATCATAATGTTTTTTTACTATTTCTAGAGCCACTAGAGGTCGCCCATCAGGTGTGCTAGTTTGTGTTTTTAAGCGAATTCTAACTTGGTTTCACTATTGATATTTTAATTGGATGAGTTTTTTTTGGCTGTTCGTATGGGTACTATCGTCTTTATTAATTCTTATCTGCCTTATGATGACCATTCTTCCAGATCGATGGCTAGATATGCTAAAACCTGTAACACGTTGAAGGTTTTAGTGGAAAAAATTATTTCTATTTCTCTAGATTATATGATCATTGGTGACTTTAATACGGATATAAATAACTCATCAGTGAGAAGTGATTCGTTGTTAGATGGCCTTCCATCTTATCAAATTATACCCAAAACTCATCCGTATTCTTATATTCACCATTCAGGCAGTAAGAGCAATATTGATCACATTATCTGCTCACCTAGTATTACTACATCAATAGAGTTTGTACATGCTGAAGAACACGACTTAGACCATCTCCCTATATCACTTACTCTTACGCTGAATTTGAGCCCTGCAAGTTTTTGTAAAGTCACCTCGTTTAAAGTACAGCTGACGATGTTGGAGGCGAGCTTTTTGGGCGGAAGAATGAGGTCAAAGAAGCCAGTTTTGTGACAAACATAGTGTGACACAAATCCTGAAGGTTGGTATCAGCTTTAGCCCGATAAACAAGCAGTGTGAGCTTTTCTTCTGCACTGATGATCTGATGCTTTTCTGAGTTCTTCCGACAAAAAACTGCCGCATTTTTCGGAATTCTTCAATGATCTCAGCCAATAAAAGTGACACTGGCTTTCCTATGCCGAAGAACCTAGAGGTCGTATCGCATCCCAGGAAAGCATGGATGGGCAATATGACCTCTGCGACTTCCCCAAGCTTGCTTTTTAGTTATCATATGTTGTAGAGTTTGGCTGTTCCCGGCTTGGTCTCCGCTCGAAAGAAAAGTGGGTAGCATCCTGGCTGGCAATGGTGAAGAAGCAAGACGAGCATGTCTGTGTCATTGCCAACAAGACAGGTTTCTACCTCAGAACAACTTGTCACTGCGGCTGTCGCAATCGTGAAATGTGCATCACCTAAAGCATACACGACGCACCATCCCGACGAGTTTAGCCCTCCAGCAAGCAGAAAGATGAATTTTTCCTTGTTCTTCAGGATGTTCAGGAAAAAGTATTTTTTGAGGGTTACCGTTGTTGTCCCAGAAAATTCGATATCAGGAGATCTTATGCCTTTCGATCTTTTCAAGTGAGTCTGGTCTCTTGCTGACAGCGAATCTTCGTATCCGTCGAACACAACCGTAGCATTTCCAAAATGAGCTTTGACATAGCTAGCATAGGCCGGACAAATTTGTCCAAAAGTGGCGCCGATTGTCCGCGCTACAAAATGTTTGCAACTCGTTGAAAGATTTACAGAAGAGCCTTCGGTCATTTTCCAGAATGCATTTGAGAGGGAAGCCTTGTCAGCTGTGCGTAGTATTTGGTATGACCCGAAAAGTGCAGAAGGAAAAGAGCAAAGTTCATAACCATGAGTATCCGACAGATCCTGATCGTTAGCAGTGGCTACATTCGTTAGTCACTGGAACAATAACGTTTGGTCAATCTCGACCGGCTCACCATCAAGCTTCGGAGCCGACTTTGAAGCCAAAGTTACGACTTTATCTCTCCTTTTGAGTACAAAAGTCTCTACTGGCTTTCCAACCATCCCTTGCAGTATGTGCAACCCAACGTCTTTTGCTTCGTCGAAGTTGACCTCTGGCAAAGAATTCACTCCTGTAACAGCAATCATTAGCTCCTGACCCCCGTTGAATGGCTGCATAGGCTCAAGGAACTTGAGCAACTTCTGCAAATCTTCGCTGTCTCTCAATATCCTGGACCCCAATGTATCAACATGCTGGTCGTTTGTGTGGTAAACAGATCCGGTTTGATCTTGCATGATTACATTAATTTGAGCTTGCACTGACCTAAACAGTTTCCAGATTTACTGATGTGCTTCATTACAACCTGTCCCTCTAGTGAGACTGCCAGTGGCCTTCAGAGTTTTCAAGAATATGAGTTTTAGAATAAAGTTTACTGCCACTCCTAACCACGAATGTTCGGTTCTGTTAACAGAAAAGTGACCTTTGGAACTTCTCGTATAATTCTGGCTGCGATTCTTTCAAACCGGCAAGGGTTTGTAAATGAAGACGGGATGATTTAGCATATGCAGTTCGACCACATGCCTTGAAAAAGGAATCATACTGAACCAGCTCTGAGGATACAGGTCAAAATCTCCAGTCCGTTCAGCGCGAACTGACATCCTTAAAACTTTATTCATTTTAGAATACAGTTCAAGCCACAGTATTTCAGTCCTAGATTAGCTGGCTAGCTCCTTCTTTGGTTGCTCCATTTCTTCTATAAGTGAAACAACTAATGGAGATGCAGAAAGGTGTTCAATAGAAATATTTTCGGATGTCAGCTCTTTATAGACACGGGCTGCGCTCACTGTTTGGCTTGCCGGCTTACTTCGTAAACCTTCGGCAGTATCTTTGGAGCCACAGGCAAAAGGAAAGATGTGCAGAGCTAGGTCAAGAGGTGAATTTACCGTCATCGCTCTAGAAACTGCTTTGCCAGAGATGATACGTTTTACAGTGTTTGGTGCGTAGATCTGTTCAAGGACTTCAACCAAACCTGCTTCTTCCTTAAAATAGCCCATACACCCAAGAAAACTCATTCTTCCATGATAGCACCGAAGCATCACTTCAATCCCTTGTAAGGGGATACTGTGAGGCAAAGTTTTCACCATCCTTCTCTCATTCCAATACAGTTGTTGTTCGAAAGTTATAAAAGGAATCTGGTTAAATTTCTTTGCCTTCTTTGGAATCAACATCAACGTTGTGTTGATGCACGTGAGATCAGTTGGGTTTAAATCAATCATAGGCTGGAAAACTATCGATGACCGCCTCTGGGTTTGTCCAGCATGAGCTGACCACATTGCACCGGACCAGCCGACTGGAGAACCTCGCAGAGCTAGCTGAGAATTTACCCACATGATATCAAGATGTCTGCCAGTGTCTCTGAACTCTGGAAGTACCAACTCTACGTAAGTGAGCTGATTTGTAAAGGCAGTATGCTTCCCGTAAGGGTAGATCGGTATAGCAGCTTTTTCTATAATTCCTGTCAGGTCAAAATATTTTCTTGCAGACATGCGCAACTATTCTGTGTTTTCTGATGACTTAACCCCAAGGACAACCATGCCACGTGAAGTACCTCTCCAATCTAGAATGTTAGTATTTTAACCGTAATTTTATGCATTGTACTGGAGAGTAATTCCTGTTGATATGTTGAGTTCTTAGTCGGGGATTTCAGCCATTGCCGCACATCTTTCAAATCAGAGGGTTTCTGCATAGCCAACACAAAGACCTAGGCTGCTCAGTATGTCGATAGCTTCGCAAGAACCGAACCGATGTTGCATAGACTCAGCCAACCCCAGCTCCATTGGTGCTATGATATTTTTAGGTTTGGTGTTTTTTATTATTGCCTGCTCTGTTTCACTGAGCCCATTTTTGGCAACGTTTTATTTTATCAAACCAGACATAAAAAACTAAAAGAATAGAATAAGAGTCTTTATATGGACCTCCGCCAAAATCAATGTGCGTATTTGGTCATATTCTTCTAAGGACGATATCACAGTCTTAATTTCGCTCTCCACTATTCTTGCAAAAGCTTTCGTAATCTCGTCTTTTTCTTTCTCGGGATTTACGTCTTTTGGCAATTGGTAGTAATCCCGGAGAATGCCTGCAGCCATTTCCCTAAGCGTCACTATACTTTGCTTCCCAGGAACATCAGAAATGATCACCTTGTCGCCGAAGTAATCAACTAGCACTTTCTTCAGGTAAACGTTGCTGTATGGCTTCAGATCTGTTTCGGCTAAAAACTCCTCCATTTTTTTTGAAGTATCGGTCAGTGTAACCTGCACATCGTCCAGACCGACAAAGAAGTTTGCAGCTTTGTAAAACGCTTCTTTTCAAACCTCGTCGGAAGGTCTGACATTTTTACACTTCTTTACTTCAGATTCAACACTTGATTTTGAATAGCGCTGAGGCAAGTTTTTTCCAGTCCGGAAGTTCACTGAAAAACTGTGTGATAGACAGCATCAGCTGCGTGGAGATCAGCAGTAGCTGCCTTTAACCTTCCCAAAATGCTGGTCGACCATTCTTTGTAAAGACAGAAGTCTAACACTGGCTTGAAATGTGTCTGTTCTAACAGTCTGGGATGGCAAATAGCCTGGATGACGCGGATCAGCAATGACAGGGGTCGCACAAAACAGACAGTCTTTGTCGAACGTAAGGATCTACTGTTACTTTCTTGATTACTTGCTGAATCACTTTCATTGTAACGTTTAAGACTAGAAATTCTTCTCTGGTTAGTGAAGTCTCTTCGGCCGTGAGCATGAACCTTGTCACCGGGGTTAACTTTGACAGAATCACCTCTTTCTTTACTGGCAGTATTAATTGTGACGGCACCTTTGCTTCCAAGCGTAGAGAGACTGTTATCATCTCCTTCGCTCTGAAGACAGATTACACATTGTGAAGCCATACTCGTCTGAAATGAAGATACGAAAGATTCAGTAACAGAGAACTTGATGAATAATTTAATTAAAATATTAATATTAATATTAGAATATCAGAGTATATTTAGAATATAATATTACAATATTATATAATTAATATAATTAGAATATTAATATAATTAGAATATAATATTAGAATAACAGAGAACTTAATTCAGTAACAGAGAACTTGATGTGGGAAGAGGACTGAAGCCGCGAATCTCCTTTATTATTATTATTATTATTATTATTATTATTATTATTTATTGGAAAACCCGTAATGCATAAAAGGAAAAGACAGATTATTAATCAAAAAAAAAGCAATAAACCGAAGTAGAGGTTCCCTACAAGTGGTTTTTAGTAACAACAGCATAAGTAAATATATAAATAGTTTATTAGAGAAATTTACACTAAACCAGAACAAAAACGTGGAGTGTAAGCTACACAGCATGTCAGCAACATTTTTCTTTTCCAAGGCTCCTAAGTAATGAACAAACATAAATTATATTAACATCAATGCTTCAAGCCTCAATAGTTAAAAAAAATAACCGGAATAATGCTCACTGAATTAAAAAAGACACATTGAATATAATTAAATCTACTAGCGTCAATATTACAAGAAACTGTAAAACCAATTAAACGTTCAAGTCCCCACCGCAACAACACAATTGAACACTTTACACAACTGATACGATGTTGTCAGCACCCCCTATTTGTGAAATTTTTTAGTTGGATAATTAGGGTGATATGGAGCAAAGAAATTCACCATATTTGTCCTCTTCTTGTAGAAAACTGAATTGTTGTCAGTGACATAACTAACACAGTTTTCACGGATTGATCATTTCAAGCATTAAGATTCGGTTCCAGGAGCCGCAAGATGGCGTTGGTAAAAATAGAGATAAAATGTCACGAAACTGAGTATAGTAGTCACTTAAAAGCGAAAGAAGTCTCAATGGTACAAGATAAACAAAAAATGACTAACATTCTTGAAGATTCGGAACAAAAATGACAACATACTCAAAAAAAAACTTGTCTATTTTGAATATTCATGTTTTTAAATTTTGGGTAATTCAGTCACTGAAGAGACAGTAGATATCAGTCCAAAGAACTCGTTGCTAGATACCATGCCGATCGATAAGTTATTGTTGCCAGGTATATATCCTGCTAACAGAATGGTTACATCTTACCATCGCAATGACCTGGAAAACCAAAATCTACCCTTCTTCTCCCCTTTCCCCCCTCATAAATGTCCAGGGGACAGAGTAATCGAGATTCTGATGCAAGATTTGGCTTCTACGTTAAAAATTACATCGGAAATCATCTTGACTTGGATCAATCCGAACACTTCTGGATTTTGCGAAATTTCCCCTGGTTCCGCCGTTTTTCCCCTGCGGCGGATTTTCCCATGGGTGGATTTTGGTGGGCTTTTAGTGTGCTATTCTCTGATTTTTCTGCATTTTTTGGTGTAAAAATCATTTTTGTTGCAATTTGTTTGAGGTTGGGCATTTTTTTAGCTATTTTTAGTGGACTAAAATAACAAAAAATTAAAGAGCAAAGGAATATAAATATTACAATTATAAAAAGATGAAATAATGATTCATATCATGACGGCATTATAAAAAATTATATGACATCATACGAAGCATTTATCTAGATGCAATGTGTGCCATGTTTTAGTTTCAGAATGGTTCTGACTGATGAAGTGTCTGATAGTGTTCCAAGAGAAATGGATTCGAGGATTCAAAATACAGTGAACAAAGTATCAATTTCATGTAATGGAATTTTTATGCTATTTTTAATAAATCTTTATTGAGTAGATTGAAAAAACTTTTTTCAGGGAATCTGAGCGATCCTTAGGGGAAATCACTTTGTTGGTATGTATTAATATCTGGTGTTACAGAAATATACTTGGTAAAAATAAAATTCCTTGAATTTATTTTCAAGTTGAATAGTTGGGGCCTACATTTTTAAGATTCGGATTGAAGTTTTTTCGTTTGTTTCTAACATTTTTGTTATTTGGGTTGATTGATAGTGTGCATCCTATCCTTAGGGATGAAAGTTCAAACTAGCCATTTCATTTGCTTGTCAATAAAAAATAAATATGCCCTTCATGTATATTTTCTCACGAGTTATGACGGTCTTCGTGAATCTCATTTAACCTAGTTTTTTGCGGGTGGAAAGAAATTTTTTTTTTTTCTTAGGATCAATATTTCGTGCTGGAGGCACATGTGCGCATATAAGGATTGAAGTCATAATATTTGGGGATTTACTCCATTTTCTTTTTTAGATCTTAAATTTTCTAATTTGAATTTAATCTTCGTATATATTATCGTTGCGGGGGGGGGGGGGGCGTGAAGTGGTGGGGTGTTGACTTATTAATTTTTGTTGAACTGAACTTTATTTTTCTAGATAAAGTTTTTTTGAAATGCTGTTATTTCTTATGCTAATATTAACTCTTCTTATTTTAACGTCTTAGGTTTAATGTTAGAATTAAATTTGGGTCGTTGGGCTAATAATTTGAAATGTAATGCTTCTATTCTATAATGTGTGGTATTTTCCTATATATCTTTCTGTTTGGGGTTTAATTTTTTTAATATAGTCTCTGCTATTGAATGTCATAGAGTAAAGCTTTTGTGTTTTAACTTCAAGAATTAGTACACGAGGTTCAAGCTGTTTTTTATCAGTTGATCTCTTTTAATACAGACTTTAACCTTTTCTTACAACTTCATTTTTACAACCATTTTAACTTTCATACTTTAACCGCTCTTGATACAGACAAATATAGAATAGATATTGATGCTTATGAATATATGAACTTTACAATGCCTAAAACAGAATCTGAGTATGCAAGTTAAGCCTGGAAGGTAAAAAATCCACTAAAAACAAGAACTTTCAATTTTATATCTAAAGAGACCTCTTTAAAATTTATGCAACAACCCTTTTTATCTAAAGCAGCTCTGCGACAAAAAATATAAAATAAAACACTGGAGTTCTATGGCCTTACTCTAGGCAACGTAATATTATTATCTCGGAGTTTAGATGGTTTCACCAGCGCTTTGTTCAACGTTCAACTGGGGAAATTTTACTGTCTTCTTGCCATGTTCAGTTGAGGTGTTAGGTTTTAGTACGCGAGGATTAAGCTTATATATGTTTTTTTGAGTATTGTGTTTGGGTTTTGGTTCAAACTTTTAGTTCGTCTTGAATTTATAGTATTTATTGCTTGCGCTTTTTTATACGTTTTTTTATACTTGTGTCTTTTTTTGTGGGGGAGGGGTCAAGAGGATGCCTCCCCCGCTTGATGAAAATACAAAGCCTATGAATTTATCACCCAAAGTCACATCCCGGTGGAGGAAGCTGCGAGCCTCGCAAGCGATATGGCAACCTGGAGGTGCCTGGTATCATCATTCTCTACGCCAAACCCTCAGCAGGAGCCCAAAGTCAAGTAAGTCAAATCTTTAATTTTGGTGAAATTGATCATTTGTTGCCTAGCTTAGTTGTGACATAGTTACCCTCCAATATCTTTGATCGCTTAAAAGAAATACCGGAATTCTCGATTGAGCCCTCTCAAAATATTTTAGAACTAATTGACTGATAGGATCAACCCTGGAAAAAAACAACAACAAAAAACTAAACAAACACACATCTGGGAACTTTATCCTAACAAACATAAAAAATTCCATATTTTCTAACAGTTCGTGGTAAAAAAATGTAAGTAAAGAGTAATCCTATTCAGAAATGACTAAAGCTTTAAAAAATAGAATTTTTACATCAGTAGATACGTAAAAATTCATATCTTTTTGGTCATTTTAAATATATTAGTTTCATCAAGTTTAGTCTTACAGATAAAAAGTTTTGGACCTGAAACATTTTTCCTTATTTTCGAAAAAAAGGGAAACAACCCCCGAAAGTTATAGAATCAGAGTGAAAGTCAAACCGCAAGATTCAGCGCAAAATAATAGGCTACTATAGTAGTTTCAAGCTCATGTCTGCAAGATTCATGACTTTACAATTTGAATAATAAGAAAGATCATAGAGTAAGGAGTATATAGGGCTAATTTTTTGTTTTTTTCCCATTGTTGATATTATCCGTTCTGTAGTTTCTAAAGCTAACTAATCTGTTAATTCATTCAATAATGAAAAGCGTGAGTGCCCTTTTTATTATCCCAATAAAATTAGATCGCAGCTTTGCTACTTACCAGGCTAATTTTTCCCCAAGTTCGCTAAATAAACGTTTGGACACAGTATTTTTGCTCAGCATAGTCTAAAACTTAATAAATATGTCTTGGAGGATTACATGTGTAACTCCAGGTCTAGGGGGAAGGACTGAAAGTTATGAACTTCGCGCAGTGTTTGAATTGTGTTGTGTGGATATGGAATCATTCATACGCGATAAGTAGGGATTTTTTCTGGTGGGGGAGGGGGTAGGAAGAAGGGGTAGGAGGAGGGATATAGATTTTTTGTAAAGCATTGATAAAAATTTAGTAACTATCTATTTGAGGATGACTTAATTCCCCACGATTCTCAGTGGAATGGATGCAAGTTGTGAACTTTGCCCATTGTTTACATATAGTTTTGGTTATTTGGAAGCATACAGATGTTTTCAGGAGGGATTTTTTGTTGTGGGGGGAGGGTAGGAGGGGGGAGTTACTTGAGAGAATCGTTCCACGGAGAATGTTTCCTCTGGGGAAGGGACATTTCTATGAAGTGGGTGTCAAATTTCCCTTCATTATTTAAAAAACGATCAGAAATTAAATAGTATCTAGTATTATACAAAATAAAATTTTTTTTGATATACAAAAACAAAAATAAAATTTTGATTTTTTTTTAGGATCAATATTTTGTGCTGAAGGCAAAGGTGTGCAGAACAATATTGAAGTACTAATGGTTTGGGATTTATTTCAGATTCTTCTTTAGATCCAGCATTTTCTACTGGTAGTGCTGGATTCTATCATTGCATTCCATTAATTGGATACAGGCTGCTAAACAGAGCATTCGGTTGGATTTTCCTTTATTTTTGTGGTTCAATTTATATGTGTTGGGACGCTATACTCTGTTATTGAGTTACAGTTACTTTGTTAATTGTCAAAATTTCTTTAGCTTGGTTGTTCTTTCAGTTTGTACTTAGATATTTTGTAGACCAATAAGCACTTTTTCAAATTTCTGTTTGTAGTTAGATATCTAGAGTAAACTTTCTTTAGGGGGGATGAGAATTTGTATTACGGAGCTTGAGTTGTGTGTGATGGAATTTAACTATAAGTGTCAAGATGAATTTCTTGTTTAAGGGTGTTATTCCTTACGCTAATATTAATTTTTTTTTTTTAACGTCTTAGATGTAGTGTTATAATTAAATTAGGTTCGTTAGGCTAATAATTTGGAATGTGGTGGTCCTGTTCCGAAATGTGTTTTGTTTTTATATATGTTTTACTGGTTCTAGTTTCCGCATTTACTCAAACTATCAAACAGAAAAACTTTAGTTTTCTGGCTAAAAATTAAAATAATTCAGAATAGTCACTTAATGGAATACTTAAAAGCACTCTTTTTAAATTTCCTTGGAAGGAGTAATCTTGAATTGTAATTCATCTTATAAATTTTATTTATTTTATTGAAAGCGTTATTTATATTTATTTGTGATTTTCTTTGCAGATAGCTGATTATAGGAAGGAATCCAAACTATACTTACAGCCAATATATTAGTGTTTTTGTATGATTTCTACTTGTTTAACCTTTCTTCGTTCATAATATATTTATCTGAGTATCCATAAATACTACCTAGAAATTGAAGATTAATGCCTGATGCAACTCAAAAGTTAACAGCCATCTAGTCAATATGTTAAATTTAGATGGCCCTAATGTTTCCAATTAAAAACAAAAGCACTGCGACGCAAAATCTAGTGGTTAAAGTAGGATGCAAAACTAAATTATAGCATAATTTCCTATTTATGAAATTTATTACGCTCGGACATGGGTAAAAGTATCATAATTTCCAATAATAGACGATGACAATTTTGTAAATGCGAGATAATCAGGGAACGGTTTCTTGTAAGCTAGTGATGTGAAATACGTTAACACAATTTCTTAATAAAGTTGAAATTGACTAAGCAAAAATGCTCAGTTGATGTTTGTTTTGGCTGTATCGGTTGGACAAGGAGGGCCTTTCAGAGTTCCCTGACTATGGAAAATAAGTGATGTGCCCTTTTCCTGACTCTTTTTTTTGATAAAAATCAATTCTAGACTCGTTTGGTATTCTATTTTTTATTTTTTTGTAGGTTTTGCATGTAAGATTGAAAATATCGTTTTGTAAGATTCCATTCTTTTTTTTGTTTTAGCTGTTTTCTATTGTGTTTCAGCTAATGTTTAAGGGGTCAAATTTTTGTATTGTATTGGGTTATTTAAGGTAGATTTAATGTTTTTGTGTGTGAGGCTCGAGTTTATATTTGATGTTTTAAATACTGTGTGTGGGTTTATGGTTTCAAATTATGGTTCTTCTTTAATTTCTATTATTTATGTTTTTCGTTTTTTTAACTTTTTTTATTTTATTTTGGGGTTGGCGTACAGAGGACGCCCCCCCCCCCCGACTAGATGGAAAGACAAAGCCGATGGATTCCTCACCCAAGCCCATATCCCAGTGAAAGAAACTATGAGTCTGGCAAGCGGTAGGTCGACCTGTAGGCGCTTGGTCTCATCATTCTACACGCCAAACTCTCGGCAGGAGTCTCAAGTCAAGTAAGGCAAGTCTTTCTTTGGTAAAAGTGATCATTTGTTATATTCATATTTTATATAGTTAAAGTTTTTGTATTTATATCTAAAGTTTTGCTGCACTGAACTACACTGAACTCAGTTTCGTTTCAGAGTTCAGTGAGGTAACACCAAAATTGAATTGGATATTATTCCTGTCTGGATTTATTTTGGTGAGGTCATAATTTATTCCAAGTGAGTTGTTGACCAAAAATTGAGTATTCCAAGTGAGGTAAGCCCAAAATTGAATTGGATATTATTCCTGTCTGGATTTATTTTGGTGAGGTCATAATTTATTCCAAGTGAGTGTTGAGAGGATTATAAAATGGAATCTATTTTGTTTTTAATTTGACCTATATTTAGATATTTATTAATTCAGTATCTTTTCTTGAATTAGTATTGAAACTGTTTAATTTTTGTGGTAATTGTAATAGCCATCTAAAGATCTGAAAGAGCGCTTTAAATTGTTCATTCTCCGGGTTCTAATTTTTATGAAAGCAATCCGATAAGTGGACTTGAGGAGGATTTTATCAAAAGACACGATCCGAAGGTTTCAGGGTTTGATTATAATCTATTAAGTTAAAGAATTGCTACGACCAGTAATTGCACATGAGTCGGATTGCCTATTACGTAAGAGGAACAGGGCACTTTATAATTATTTTAGGAACATTGTTTTTCTGTCGAGATCTCTTGACTGATGTAACACTTTTTTAAATTTGTTTGTGATAAAGTGACTTACAGAGATGCCATGTCCCCCTGCAAATGCTTATACTTCTTTACTCATTAAGTTTAATGAGCTACAACAAGTGGTTGTTGAGATGTTAGGGAAACTTGACAATTATCAGTTGAATTTTCCTCAACTTCCGAAACTTACCCTAATAATTAACACTTATATGACAGTTATTGTCTCTAAAGTGCCTTCAGATCTGTCTGATCCGATTAAACGCAAATCTGTCCTCGATCAGATAGCTGGGCATGAATTAGTTTGTAGTTTGAAACCTGTTAAAGACAGATGGTATGTCAATACCGATAAATCTGAAACTGAAGATTTTTGTACATCGGTTCAGAACTTTATTACCGGAGCAACAGTTAAAGTACTATCCAAGCGCTTTTTCCAGCGATCCAGCCAATAAAAGTGACACTGGCTTTCCTGCGCCGTAGAACCTAGAGGTCGTATCGCATCCCTGGAAATCATGGATGGGCAGTATGACCTCTGCGACTTCCCCAAGCTTGCTTTTTAGTTCTCATATGTTGTAGAGTTTGTCTGTTCCTGGCTTGGTCTCCGCTCGTAAGAAAAGTGGGTAGCTTCCTGGCTGGCAATGGTGAAGAAG
The DNA here is from genome assembly GCF_049724085.1 of Artemia sp. Qi Xiang Cuo. Taxonomy (NCBI): domain Eukaryota; kingdom Metazoa; phylum Arthropoda; class Branchiopoda; order Anostraca; family Artemiidae; genus Artemia; species Artemia sp. Qi Xiang Cuo. The sequence continues at coordinate 7,524,036 of NW_028297432.1, forward strand.
CAAGACGAGCCCGTCTGTGTCATTGCCAACAAGACAGGTTTCTACGTCAAAACAACTTGTCACTGCGGCTGTCACAATCGTGAAATGTGCATCACCTGAAGCATACACGACACAACATCCTGACAAACTTAGCTCTCCAGCAACCAGAATGGTGAATTTTCCCTTGCTCTTCTGGTTATTTTGGAAAAAGTATTTTTTGAGGGTTACCATTTTAGTACCAGAATATTTAATATTACGAGACCTTATGCCTTGTGATCTTTTCAAGCGAATCTAGTCTCTTGTTGACGGTGAATCTTCGTATCCTTCGAACACAACTGTAGTATTTCCAAAATGAGCTTTGACATAGCTGGCGTAGGCCAGACATATTTGTCCAAAAGTATAGCCAGTTGTCATAAGCAATTTAAGTAGGAGTCATCCTCCGTCTACAACATATTTGAAACTCGTTGAAAGGTTTGTAAAACGGCCTTCGATCATTTTCCAGAGGGCATTTGAGAGGGAAGCCTTGTCAGCTGTGCGTAGTATTTGGTATGACCCGAAAAGTGCAGAAGGAAAAGAGCAAAGTTTATAACCATTAGTTTCCAACAGTTCCTGATCGTCGGCAGTGGCTACAGCCGCTAGTGACTGGAGCAATAACGTTTGGTCAATCTCGACCGGCTCACCATCAAGCTTCGGAGCCGACTTTGTAGCCAAAGTTACGACTCTAGCTCTCATTTTGAGTACAAAAGTCTCTACTGGCTTTCCAACCATCTCTTGCAATATGTGCAACCCAACGTCTTTTGCTTCGTCGAAGTTGACCTCTGGAAAAGCATTCAATCCGGTAGCAATATTTATTAGATACTGACCCCCGTTGATCGGCTGCAAAGGATCAAGGAACTTGAGCAACTTTTGCAAATCGTTACCGTTTCTCAATATCTTGGACCCCAATGTATCAACGTGCTGTTTGTTTATTTGGTATACAAATCCTGTATGGTCTTGCATGATTACATTCATTTGAGCTTGTACTGACATAGATAGTTTCCAGATTTGCTACAGTGCTTTATTAAAACCTCTTCTCTGGTGAGACTACCAGTGGTTTTAAGAGTTTTCATGAATATTATTTTTATAGCAAGGTTTACTGCCAGTCCTACCCATGACTATTCGGTTCTTTTAAAGGAAAAGTGACCTATGGAACTTCTCGTATAATTCGGTCTGCAATTGTTTCAAACTGACAAGGGTTTGTAAATGGAGACGGGATGATTTAGCATATGTAGTTCGACCTCATGCCGCGAAATAAGGAAGCATACTAAACCAGCTCTGAAGATACAGGTTGAAATCTCCAGTCCGTTCAGCGCGAACTGAAATCCTAGGAGTTTTATTCATTTCAGAATACTGTTCAAGCCACAGTTTTGCAGTCCTAGATTCGCTAACTAGCTCCTTCTTTGCCTGCTCAATTTCTTCGAAAAGTGAAACAACCACTGGAGACGCAGAAAGGTCTTCAATAGAAATATTTTCGGATGTCAGCTCTGTATAGACACTGGCTGCGCTCACCATTTGGGGTGCGGGTTGACTTCGTAAACCATCGGCAGTATCTTCGAAAGCACAGGCAAAAGGTAAGATGTGCAGAGCTAAGTCAAGAGGAGAATGTACAGTCATTGCTCGAGAAACTGCTTTGCCAGAGATGATGTTTTTTATAATGATCGATGCGTAAATCTGTTCAGTAACTTCAACCAAACCTGCTTCTTTCATAAGAGAGCCCATAAATCCAAGAAATATCATTCTTCAATGAAAGGACCCAAGCATCAGTAATACCTCTTTCAAGGGGCTTCTGAAAAGTGACAATTCAACCATCATTTTCGCTTTCCAATACAGTGGTTGGTCGAAGGTTACGACAGGAATCTGGATGAACTTCATCGCCTTATCTGCAATAAACATCAACTTTGTGTTGATGCACGTGAGATCGGTTGGGTTTAAATCAATCATAGGCTTAAAAATTATTGTTGACTACTTTTGGGATTTTTGAACTTGTGCTAAACATATCATACTCTACCTGGTAACTAAAAAAACTCACGATACTAGCTGAGGGATTACCCACATCATGTATCGATATTTGCCATTTTCGCTTATCTCTGGAGGTAAAAAATCTACGTAAGTGGCCTGATCTGTAAGGGCAGTATACTTCACGTAAGGGTAGATCGGTATAGCAGCTTTTTCTATAATTTCTTTCAAGTCGAAAATTTTTTCTGGGAAACACGCGTAACTCTTCTTTGCCTTCCGGCGACTTAACCTCAAGAATAGCCATACCATGTGAAGTACCGTGCCCATCCAGAGTATTAGCGTTATGATCATAATTGTCTGCAATGTACTGGACAAGAGTGCCTCTTGGTATGTTGAGTTCTTAGTCGGGGATTTCAGCCATTGTCACACATTTTTCCAATCGGAAGGTTTCTGCACAGCCGACACAAAGGCCTAGGTTGCTCAGTGTTTTGACAGCGTTGCATGAACCGAACCGATGATGCATAGACTCAGCCAACCCCAGCTGCATTGGTGCAATAATACTTTGAGGTCTGGTGTTTCTTATTATTGCATGCCCTATTGCACTGACCATAAGTTTGGCACTGTTGTGTTTGATCAAAATGGACAGGAAAAGCCCTAGAGATGGAACAAGGAACTCTAGATTGACCTCTGCCGAAACTAAGGTGCGTATTTGGTCATATTATTTTACTGACGATATTACAGTCTTAATTTTATTCTCCACTATCCATGCAAAAGCTATGGTAGTCTCGACCTTTCCTTTCTCCAGCTTTATATCTTTTAACAGTTTGCAGTAGTCACAGATGATGCCCGTAGCAAGCTCCCTAGGTTTCAATATACTTTGCTTCTCAAGTTCATCACGAACGGTCATCCTGTCGCCACAGTAGTACTTCTGTAAGATAAACGTTCCTGTATGGCTTCAGATCCGCTTCGGCTAATAACTCCTCCATTTTTTTCGAAATATCAGTCAGTGTAACATGCACATCGTCCAGACCGACAAAGAAGTTTGCAGCTTTGTAAAACGCTTCTTTTCGAACCTCGTCGGAAGGTCTGCCATTTTTACACTTCTTTACTTCAGGTTCACCACTTAATTTTGAATAGCGCTGAGGCAAGTTTTTTCCAGTCCGGAAGTTCACTGAACAAACTGTGTGATAGACAACATCAGCTGCGTGGAGATCAGCAGTAGCTGCATTTGACCTTCCCAAAATGCTGGTCAACCATTCGTCTTGTCTTTGTGACACAGAAGTCTAGGATGGCGAATAGCCTGGATGACACGGATCAGCAATGACAGGGGTCGCACAAAACAGACAGTCTTTGTCAGATATGAATAAAGAACTTGCAGAACGGTAGGATCTACTGTTACATTCTTGACAACTTTCTTAATCCGTTTAATTGCAATGTATAAGACTAGAAATTCTTCTCTGGCTTCTAAGGTTTTTTCGGTAGTGACCAGTAATTTTGTCAGGGGAGTTAACGGTACCAGAAACACTTCTTTTTTAACTGGCAGTATTAATTGTGACGGCACCTTTACTTCCAAGTGTAGAGAGACTGTTATCATATCCCTCGCTCTGAAGACAGAATGCACATTGCGAAGCCATACTCGGCTGAAATGAAGATACGAAAGATTCAGTAACAGAGAAATTGATGAATAACTTAATTAAAATATTAATATTAATATTAGAATATTGGAGAAAAATTAGAATATTATATAATTAATATAATTAGAATATTTATATAATTAGAATATTAATATCATTAGAATATAATATTAGAATATTTATATAATTAGAATATTAATATCATTAGAATATAATATTAGAATATAACTTAATTAGAATATTAGAATAATATTAGAATAACAGAGAACTTAATTCAGTAACAGAGAACTTGATGTTGGAAGAGGACTGAAGCCGTAAATCTCCTTTATTATTATTATTATTATTATTATTATTATTATTATTATTATTATTATTATTATTATCTATTGGAAAACAAGTCATACATAAAAGGAAAAGACGGAGCAATATTCAAAAAAAAAGCAATACACATAAACTTAGGAGTTATACATGTGGTTTTTAGTGACGAAAGCTGGAGCTAAGATCTAAATCAGCTCTTAGAACAAATTACACAAAACGAGAAAGACTCAATTAGAAAATATAATTGAAAAACTCAATTATACACTGCTCAGTAGATACGTAACATGTTTCTTTTTTTAGGCTCCAAATACTGAACAAACATAGATTACATAAACATTAATGCATCTAGCCGCAGTAGGTCAAAGAAACAAACAAAATAATCATCAGTGAATTAGATAATATGTACTGTCGGTAATCATATCAACTAGTGTAAATATGACAAGAAACGGTAAAACCAATTAAACGTACCAATCCCCGACGCAAGGACAAAACTAAACACTTTAAACGACTGATAAGATATTGTCAGTACTCCCTGTTTGTGAAATTTTTTAGTTGGATAATTAGGGAGATATGGAGCAAAGAATTTCACGATATTTGTCCTCTTCTTGTAGAAAACTGAAATTGAAGCACAAATTGAACGAACATAGTGAACTGTTGTCAGTGACGTAATTAACACAGTTTCCACGAATTGATCATTTCAAGCATTAAGATTTGGTTCCAGGAGCCGCAAGATGGCGTTGGTAAAAATAGAGATAAAATGTCACGAAACTGAGTATAGTAGTCACTTAAAAGCGAAAGAATTTTCAATGGTACAAGATAAACAAAAAATGACTAACGTTCTTGAAGATTCGGAAGAAAAATGACCAACTATTCAAAAAAAAACTTGTCTATTTTGAATTTTAAGGTCTTTACATTTTGGGTAATTCAGTCACTGAAGAGACACTGGACGTCAGTCGAAAGAACTCGTTTCTAGATGTCATGCCGAATGCTAACTTGTTGATGCCAGGCCTATATCCTGCTAGCAGGATGGTCGCATCTTAACATCGTAATGACCTGGAAAACCAAAATCTCCCCTTCTTCCCCCCTTTTCCCTCTCATAAATGTTCAGGGGACAGAGTAATCGAGATTCCCGTTTTTCCCTTGCGACGGATTTTCCCATGGGTGGATTTTGGTGGGCTTTTAGTATGTTATTCTCTGATTTTTCTGCATTTTTGGTGTAAAAATCATTTTTGCTGCAATTTGTTTGAGGTTGGGGCTTTTTTTTAGCTATTTTTACTGGGCTAAAATAACATAAAATTAAAGAGCAAAGGAATATAAATTTTACAATTATAAAAAGATGAAACAATGATTCCTATCATGACGTGTTCCCGTAGAAATGGATTTGTGTTCCCGGAGAAATGGATTTGAGGATTCAAAATACAGTGAACTAAGCATCGATTTCAGGTAATGGAATGTTTATGCTATTTTCAATGAAACTTTATTTAGTAGATTGGCAAAACTTTTTTCAGGGTATCTGACCAATCCTTAGTGGAAATCTCTTTGTTGGTATGTAGTAATATCTGGAGTTACATAAATATACTTGGTCAAAATAAAATTACTTGAATTTATTTTCGGGTTGAATAGGTGGGGCCTATAGTTTCAGGATTCGTATTTATGTTTTTTCATTAGTTCCTAAAATTTTGTTATTTGGTTCAAATAATAGCGTGCATCATACCAAGAGTAGTGACATTTCAATCTCGCCATTTCATTTTCCTTTCTATAAAAAAAATAAATATGACCTTCATAACGGTATTCGAAAGAGTGGAGAAGCATTTTTTACGTTGCATTTTACCTAGTTTTTTTGCAACTGAAATAAAAAATTTACTTTTTTATTTTTTTTCTTAGGATGAATATTTTGTTCTAGAGGAACAGGTGCTCATTTAAGGATTGAAGTCTTAATGTTTTGGGATTTACCCTCTTTTATTTTTTAGATCTAAAATTTTCTAATGGGGGCTCTGGATTTAATCTTCGTATATCTTTTAGTTGCTGGGGGGGGGGGTGAGAAGGTGTATGGAGTGGCTTTAGTAACTTTTGTTGAATTGACTATATGTGTCTAGATAGAGTTTTTGTGTAAGGCTGTTATGTCTTATGATTATTTTAACTCGTCTTATTTTAACACCTTAGGTTTAATTTTAGAGTTAAATCTGGGTTGAAGAGTAAATAATTTGAAATATAACGCTCCTATTATATAATGTATGGGATTTTCAAATATTTCTTTCTTTTTAAGGTTTAATTTTTGTATTTATTGTTTCTGCTATTGAATTTCATAGAGTAAAGCTTTTGTGTTTTAACTTCAAGAATTAGTACACGAGGTTCAAGCTGTTTTTTTTCGTTTATCTCTTTTAATACAGACTTTAACCTTTTTTACAACCTCTTTTTTACAACCACTTTAACCTCAGCGACCCTGTCTAGAGTCCCACCCCACGACATCATCACTCTTCTGGGAGACCTTAACGCGACGGTAAATGACAGGGAGGGCGTGTGGAGAAGTGTTCTCGGCCCCGTGACTCCAGATTCACTGAATGACAACGGACAAAGACTCCTCCAGCTCTGCAATATGCATAATCTGGTTATTTCAAACACGCTCTTTCAGAGACGAGATATAAACAAATACACTTGGTATAGTAATGACGGCCAGACAAAGAAGATGATCGATTATGTTATGATCTCGGGTCGCTGGCGCTCGTCGATAACAAATTGCTGGACGTATAGGTCGGCCGAGCTTGAAAACACAGACCATAGGATGGTAGTCGACACACTCAGGTTACGCCTGAGAGCACAAGGACAAGAAAGACGGCCTCCCAAGCTCGATCTGAGTAGTCTGGCTACATTCCAGATGCAACAGAAGTATGCTCTCGATATCTCTCACCGGTTGAGCTGCCTCCAAGTTCTGGACGACCCTGAAGTAGCCTGGAAGTCTTTCAAAGATAATATACTCGATTCTGCTGGCAGAACCATTGGCCGCAGCAGACACAAGAATAAACCCTGGATATCCCAGGAGACTCTGTCTGTAAACGAGCTACGCCGGAAGGCCCGTTTAGCAAAGAATATGCCAGAGTAGAGACGACTCAATGGCCTGCGCAATAGCCTATTGCAGAGGGATAGGAAGACCTTTGTCGACAAGAAAACCAGCGATCTTGAAGATGCCTCGAGAAAAGGAGACACCTGCTCCCTCTACAAACACCTCCGCGAGCTGACGGAAGGGAAGACTTCCACAATGAGTCGGGTTTTTTCTGCTGACGGAAGCACGCCGGATGACGATGCAGGCCAACTCTCTACCTGGAGCAGTCACATGTCAAAGCTTCTGAATGCCGAGGCAGTTGCTCATCCCGACCCTGATCTGATTCAAGCAGCAATGACCACACCCGAGGCTACTTCCGACCTCGTATCGCAACCGTTTACCATCTTAGAGATCCAAAAGGCTGTAAAACGTTAAATAATAATCGAGCCCCCGGCGTCTGTGGTATTTCTGCAGAACTCCTCAAGTACAGGGGTGCAGCGATGATTCTGTGGCTCCAGCTAATCTTCTCAGCTGTATGGACGACGGAAAGCATACCGAATGAGTGGCGTGCTGGCATCATATTGCCGCTCTGGAAACGTAAGGGCAGCCGTCAAATCTGCTCCAACTATCGTGGGATCACGCTTCTCTCCGTTCCTGGTAAACTCTTCGCCATGTCACTCCTTGACAGGTGTTCTACCTTTTTGCGTATAAAGAGAAGAGTCCAGCAACCCGGATTCATGCCCGGCAGGTCGACGATGGAGCAAATGTTTACTATGCGCCAGTTGATCGAGAAGACGCGAGAGTTCCACCAAAAAGCGTACATCGCGTTCGTGGACTTTAAGGCTGCCTTCGATTATGTTGATAGCCGTTCACTTTGGCTGATACTAAGAACTACGGGTCTACCCAAGAAATATTGCTCACTCTTTGAAAAGCTGTATGAGGATACGGAAAGCTGCGTGCAAGTCAATGGAAGACGCAGTCCCACAGTCCTGGTAAAGACTGGCGTCCGCCAAGGTTGTGCCGCCACTTCTGAGCTTTTCAACTGTGTCATAGACCATGTTATGGCCAGCACGATGAATCGCCTTCAATTCAGTCTTCAGTTCGGAGACCGGGTACTCTCTGATGCTGACTTCGCCGACGACATAGCGCTAGTTGCGAGCACTGTCGATAAGATGACTGAAGCTCTCCAGGTGCTCTCAGAAGAAGCCTCAAAAGTTGGACTGAAGATCAACTGGCAGAAAACCAAAGTTATGCTCCTTGAGCCCCCCACGTCCCGCTCTACTGTAAAGGAAGTCAACATCGGAAGCAACCGAGTAGATGTGGTTGAAGACTTCACTTACCTGGGATCTATTCTGTCGATTGATGGCTTGATCACAAAAGAGCTTACATCTTGAATTGCCAAAGCTTCAGCACTTGTTGGGAGGCTTAGCAGCATCTGGCGAAAGCCAAACATAAGCCGCTTTACCAAAATGCGCATCTACAATGCGTCAGTCAGCACCGTCCTGCTGTATGGAGCGGAGACGTGGCCAGCTGCCAAATCTATCCTCAGCGCCGTCGATGTCGTTCAGACGAAACATCTCCGAAGAATCGAAAGACTTCACTGGACTGACCTCGTTAGCAACCAGACTCTCCTATCACGTACGGCTCAAACTCCTTTCTCAATGCAGCTCGCCCAGCGTACTGTTCGGTGGTACGGCCACCTCCTTTGCATGGCACGCGACGCCCCAGCACGGGTCGCATTTGACTTCGACCCCACCCTACACGGAGGGAAACGACCCAGAGGACGCCCACACACTAGGTGGAAAGACAAAGCCGATGAATTCCTCACACAAGCCAAAATCCCGGTGGAAGAAGCTAAGATCCTGGCAAGCAATAGGTCAACCTGGAGGCACCTAGTCTCATCGTTCTCTACGCCGAACCCTCGGCAGGAGCCTTAAGTCAAGTAAGTCAAGTTTTTTTATACGTTGTTTTATACTTTTTTCTTTTTTTGGGGGGGAGGGGTCAAGAGGATGCCTCCCCCCACTAGATGACAATACAAAGTTCAGGAGTTGATCGCCAAAGGCCATGTCCCGGTGAAGGAAACCATGAGATTGGCAAACAAGGGTACGACCTTGATGTCACTGGTATCATCATCGTTCACACTAAACCCTCAGAAATCGCCTCATACCAGGCGAGCCAGATCTTTTTTTTTTGGTGACAGCGATCATCTGCTGCATAGCTTTGTTGTGGTATGGCCGCCCTTAGAACCCAGTGGCTACTTAAACGAGGTACTGGGATCTGCGGAAAAGTATTCTATAATAATGCTCTGAATAAGTGGCTGTCGCGTAAGCAACTGGTAAACAACAAAAACAGAAAACTCCGCAAACACACATTTGTTTAAATCCTATTGGCGAAAATAAAAAGTTCCATATTTTCAATCGGTGCGTATCCAAAAAATGAAAGTTCAGAACCACCGTACTCAAAAAGGATCGAAACATTAAAAAATGGAATTTAATACCAGTAGATACGTAAAGAATCTGATTTTTATGCTGATTTTAAATATATAAGTTTCATCAAGTTTAGTCTTACCCATCAAAAGTTTTGCACCTGAAAAAATTTTATATTGGAGGCACATGTGCGCATATAAGGATTGAAGTCATAATATATGGGGATTTACTCCATTTTCTTTTTTAGATCTAAAATTTTCTAATTGAGATTTTAGATTTAACCTTCGTATAAGAATTATTGGCTTTCGGATGTTGAATGGAGTATTATGTGGGATTTATCTTCATAATTGGGGTCCAAGACGTGTTTGTTGATATAAGTTCCTCTGTTATGACTTTGCATTTTCTTTGTTAAAGGTTGAATTTTGTGTAACTTGGGTGTTTTTCCAGTTTTCTTAAATTTTGTAGACCAATAAGCCCTTTTTCAATTTTATGTTTGTAATTAATTATCTTTAGTAAAGTTGTTTTTTTAGGGGGGGGATGAGAATTTGTATTAATTGGCTTTAGTCATTTGTATTGGATTTAACTATAAGTGTCAAGATAAAGTTTTTGTGTAAGGGCGTTATTCCTTACGCTAATATTATTTTTCTTTTTCTTTTTAACGTATTAGGTGTAGTGTTAGAATTAAATTTGGGTCGTTGGGCTAATAATTTGGAATGTTGTGCTTCTATTTCATATTGTGTGGCACTTTCATATATGTTTTACTAGTTTTAGTTTTCAAATTTGCTCAATCTTTCAAAAATAAAAACTTTATTTTTTTGGTTAAAAATTAAAATGATTCAGAATCGTCACTTTAAAGAATATTGACCAGTACTCTTTTTGAATTTCCTTGAAATGCGGATTCTAGAATTGTTTTTTGTCTTTTAAATTGTAAGCATTATTGCAAGTGTTATTTTGATTTATTTGTGCTTTTCTTTGCGGATAACGGCTTTTAGACATATAGCCAAAACATTCACATAGATAATATTTCACTGTCTTAGAATAATTCCTATTTGTTTTACCTTTCATCGTTCGTAATATCTATATTTAAATATACATAAAATACTATCTAAAATTTGAAGATGAATACTTGATGCTACTCAAAAGTTAACAGCCATCTAGTCAATATGTAAATTTAGATGGCGCTAATATTTCCAATTAAAAACAAAAGCACTGCGACGGAAAATCTAGTGGTTAAAGTAGGATGCAAAACTAAATTATAGCATAATTTACTATTTATTAACTTATAGGCATTCACATATTATAATTTTGAATAACTAACACTTAAAATTTTGTAAATTTGGAATAAAAAGGGAATGCTTTCGGATAATTTAGGGGCATAATAAATATTACCAAAATGTCTTAATAAAGTGGAAACTGACTAAGAAAATATGCTCGACTTTTCTTTGTTTTGGCTTTAGCGGTCAGCCAATTAAGGCATCTCAGAGTTCTCTGACAATATAAAATAGATGTTGTGCCGCCTCTAGACTCCTTGTCTTCTGAAGACCCAATTCTAGATTGTTTTGTTATTTTATTTTTAATTTTTTTGTAGATGTTGCACATTAGATTCAAAGTTTTGTTTTGTAAGAGTCTATTCTTTTTTTTTGTTTTAGCTTTTTATTCTTGTTTTCCAGTTAATATTTAAGGGGTCAAAGTTTTGTATTTTTTTGGGTTATTTACGGTAGATTTAATGTTTTTGTGTGTGAGGCTCGAGTTTATATTTGTTGTTTTAATTTGTTTGTGTGGGTTTAGGGTTTCACATTAAGGTTCGTATTTATTTTCTTGTATTTTTGGTTTTGGTTTTTATAACTTTTTCTCTTTTATGTTGGGGGTGGCGTACAGAGGACGCCCCCCCCCGACTAGATGGAAAGACAAAGCCGATGAATTCCTCACCCAAGCCCATATCCCATTGGAAGAAGCTATGAGCCTGGCAAGCGGTAGGTCAACCCGGAAGCGGTTAGTCTCATCGTTCTCCACGCCAAACTCTCGGCAGGAGTCTTAAGTCAAGTAAGTCAAGTCTGTTTTTGGTAAAAGTGATCATTTGTTATATTCATGTTTTATATAGTTAAAGTTTTTGTATTTATATCTAAAGTTTTGCTGCACTGAACTACACTGAACTCAGTTTCATTTCAGAGTTCAGTGAGGTAAGCCCAAAATTGAATTGGATATTATTCCTGTCTGGATTTATTTTGGTGAGGTCACAATTTATTCCAAGTGAGTTGTTGACCTGAGTTAACTTTAAGAGGATTATAAAATGGAATCTACTTTGCTTTTAGTTTGACCTATATTTCGATATTTATTAATTCAGTATTTTTTCTTGAATTAATATTGAGACTTTTTAATTTGTGTGGTGATTGCGATAGCCATGAAAGCTCTGACGAAACGCCTGAACTTGTATATTCTCCGGTTCTGAATTTTATTCAAAGCAATTTGCTAAGCGGAATTGAGGAGGATATTATCAAAAGACATGGTATGGAGGTTTTTTGACGTGAATATAATAAAATAAGTTAAAAATTTGCTATGACAAATAAGTGCACCTGAGTTGAATGGCATATTACGTAAAGGGAACAATAAACTTTTTAATCATTTTAGGGACGCTGTCTTTTTGTAAAAATCTCTTAACTGTTACGGTACTATTATACCTTTGTTTGTGATAAAGTGACCTACAGAGGTGCCTTGTCTCCCTGCAAATGCTTATACTTCTTTACTCTTTAAGTTTAATGAGCTACAACAAGTGGTTGTTGAGATGTCAGGGAAACTTGACAATTATCAGTTGAATTTTCCTAAACTTCCGAAACCTACCCCAGTAATTAACACTTATACGACAGTTATTGTCTCTAAAGTGCCTTCAAATCTTTCTGATCCGATTAAACGCAAATCTGTTCTCGATCAGATAGCTGGGCATGAATTAGTTTGTAGTGTGAAACCTGTTAAAGACAGATGTAATATCAATATCGATAAATCTGAAACTGAAGATTTTTGTACATCGGTTCAGAACTTTATTACCGGAGCAACAGTTAAAGTACGATCCAAGCGCTTTTTCCAGCGATCTCAGCCAATAAAAGTGAAACTGGCTTTTCTACGCCATTGAAGCAAGAGGCCGTATTACATCCCAGAAAAGCATGGATGGGCAGCATGAGCTCTGCGACTTACCCAAGCTTGGTGTTTGGTTATCATACGCTCTAAATTCTGGCTGTTTCCAGTTTGGTCTCCGTCGAAAGAAAAGTGGGTAGCTTCCTGGCTGGCAATGGTGAAGAAGCAAGAAGAGCACGTCTGTTTCATTGCCAACAAGACAGGTTTCTACCTCAGAACAACTTGTCACTGCGGCTGTCGCAATCGTGAAATGTGCGTCACCTGAAGCATACACGACGCGACATCCTGACGAGCTTAGCACTCCACCAAGCAGAAGGATGAATTTTCCCTTGTTCTTCAGGTTTTTCAGGAAAAAGTCTTTTTTGAGGGTTACCGTTGTTGTCCCAGTAAAGTCGATATCAGGAGATCTTATGCCTTTCGATCTTTTCAAGTGAGTCTGGTCTCGTCGAACACAACCGTAGCATTTCCAAAATGAACTTTGACGTAGCTGGCGTAGGCCAGACATATTTGTCCAAAAGTAGAGCCGGTTGTCCCTAGGCAATTTAAGTAGGAGCCATCCTCCATCTACAACATATTTGCAACTCGTTGAAAGATTCGTAGAAGAGCCTTCGCTCATTTTCCAGAGGGCATTTGTGAGGAAAGCCTTGTTAGCTGTGCATAGTATTTGGTATGACCTAAAAAGTGCAGAAGTAAAAGAGCAAAGTTCAGAGACCCTTGTTTGTAACATTTGTTTATCATTAGCAGTCGCTAAGGCGACTTTTCATTTGAGAAATAGCGTTTGCTCAAACTCGACCAGTTCGCCACATAGCTTTACAGCTAAACTCTTAATCAAGGTTACGACTTTAGCACTCAAATGGAATAACCTAGTTTCTACAAGGGTTTGTAAATGAAGACGGGCTGATTTAGCATATGCAGTTCGACCACATACCGCGAAATAAGGAAGCATACTAAACCAGCTCTGAAGATACAGGTTGAAATATCCAGTCCGTTCAGCGCAAACTGACATCCTAAGAATTTTATTTATTTCAGAATACTGTTCAAGCCACAGTTTCGCAGTCCTAGATTCGCTAGCTAGCTCCTTCTGTGCCTTCTCCATTTCTTCTATAATTGTAAACAACCACTAGAGACGTGGAATGGTGTTGAGTAGAAGTATTGTCGTTTGCCAACTTTTTGTAGATACGGGTTATGCCCACCGGGTGAGTTGTGATCTGCTATTGTAAATTGTTGGCAGATCTTCGAAGGCATTGGAACTCGGACTGATGTGCAGACCTCAGCCAGGAGAAGAGTTTGCCGTGATTACTCTAGAAACTTTTTTGCCAGGTATTGGGGGTTTTACAGTGTTCGGTGCGTAGATCTGTTCAAGGACTTTCACATCATATGCCCTTTTCATAAGGGAATCCGCACATCCCCGAAAACTCATTTATTCATTGTAAGTCCAAAATAGCACTTAAACTTCTGGCAAGGGGATTCTAAGAAGTAAAAATCCCACCCGCCCTTCTGCTCTCCCACACATTGGTTGGTCGAAGTTTACGACAGGAATCTGGTTCAGTTTCTTTTCCTTCTCTGCAATAAACATCAACGTTGTGTTGATGCACGTGAGATCAGTTGGGTTTAAACAATCATAGGCTGGAAAACTATCGATGACCGCTTCTGGGTTTGTCCAGCATGAGCTGACCGCATTGCACCTGACCAGCCGACTGGAGAACCTCGCAGAGCTAGCTGAGAATTTACCCACATGATATCAAGATGTCTGCTATTGTCTCTGAACTCTGGAAGTACCAACTCTACGTACGTGAGCTGATTTGTAAAGGCAGTATGCTTCAAGTAAGGGTAGATCGGTATAGCAGCTTTTTCTATAATTTGTTTCAAGTCAAAATCTTTTCTGGGAAACACGCGAACTCTTCTTTGCCTTCCGGCGACTTAATCTCAAGAATGGCCATGCCATTCAAAGTACGGTGCCCATCCAGAGTGTTAGCGTTATGATCGTAATTGTCTGCAATGTACTGGACAAGAGTTTCTCATGGTATGTTGAGTTCTTGGTCGGGGCCTTCAGCCATTGCCGCACATCTCTCCAATCGGAGGATTTCTGCACAGCTAACACAAAAGCCTAGGTTGCTCAGTGTGTCTACAGTGTTGCATGAACCGACCCGATGATGCATAGACTCAGCCAACCCCAGCTGCATTGGTGCAATGATACTTTGAGGTCTGGTGTTTTTTTATTATTGCCTGCCCTATTGCAATGACCACAAGTTTGGCACTGTTGTGTTTGATCAAAATAGACAGGAAAAGCCGTAAAGATGAACTCAGAAACTTTAGACGGACCTGTGCCGATATCATGGTATGTATTTGGTCATATTCTTTTATGAACGATATTACAGTTTTTGTTTTACCCTCACCTGCTTTTGCACAAGCTATCATAATCTTGTATTTTTCTTTCTCCAGATTTCCAGGAACATCAGAAATGATCATCTTGTCACCGAAGTACTCAACTAGCACTTTCTTCAGGTAAACGCTGCTGTATGGCTTCAGATCTGTTTCGGCTAAAAACTCCTCCATTTTTATCGAAATATCGGTCAGTGTAACCTGCACATCGTCCAGACCGACAAAGAAGTTCGCAGCTTTGTAAAACGCTTCTTTTAGAACCTCGTGGGACCGACAAGGGTTTGTAAATGAAGACGGGCTGATTTGCCGCACAGCTTTCAACTAGTGCCACAGATCTTTCAAATTAGAAGGTTTATGTATAGCTGTGAGAAAGGCTTAGATTTGTCATTGTTTTGATAGTTTTGCTAAAATTAAACCAATGATGTATAGAGACAGACTACTGTAGTTCAATGGGTACTCTAATGTTTTTAGGCTTGGGGTTTTTTATTATTGCCTGCTCTATTGCAATGACCACAAGTTTGGCACTGTTGTGTTTGATCAAAAGGGACAGGAAAATCCCTAGGGATGGAACAAGGAACTTTAGATTAACTTCTGCCGAAATTAAGGTGCGTATTTGGTTAAATTCTTCTATGAACGATATCACAGTCTTTATTTTGCTCTCCACTACCCTTGCAAAAGCTTTCGCAATCTTTACTTTTTATTTCTCCGGATTTACGTCTTTTAACAATTTGTAATAATCCCAGAGAATGCTTGCAGCCATCTCCCTAAGTGTCAATATACTTTGCTTCCCAGGAACATCAGAAATGATCACATTGTCGCAGCAGTACTCAACTAGCATTTTCTTCGGGTAAACGCTCCTGTATGGCTTCAGATCCGCTTCGGCTAATAACTCCTCCATTTTTATCGGAATATCGGTCAGTGTAACCTGAACATCTTCCAGACCGACAAAGAAGTTCGCAGCTTTGTAAAACGCTTCTTTTCGAACCTCGTCGGAAGGTCTGCCATTTTTACACTTCTTTACTGCAGGTTCACCACTTAATTTTGAATAGTGCTGAGGCAAGTTTTTTCCGGTCCGGAAGTTCACTGAACAAACTGTGTCCGGAAGTTCACTGAACAATTTATACAAAACTTATTATTATTATTATCATTTATTGGAAAACCCGTCATATATAAAAGGAAAGACAGAGTAATAAGCAAAAAAAAAAGCAATACACATAAGCTTAGGAGTTATACATGTGGTTTTTAGTGAAAAAAGAAGGAGCTAAGATCTAAATAGGCTCTTAGAGAAATTTACACAAAACTAAAAAGAAAAACTCAATTATACAGTGCTCCGTAGGTACGCGACATGTTTCTTTTTTTAGGCTCCTAAATATTGAACAAACATAAATAATATGAACATCAGTGCATCAAGCCGCGATTTGTAAAAAAAAAATAACCCAAATAATCATCAGTGAATTAAAAAAGAAATACAGTGGATAATCATATCAACTAGTGTAAATATGACAAGAAACGGTAAAACCAATTAAACGTACCAATCCCCGACGCAAGCACAAAACTGAACACTTTACGTGACTTATAAGATGTTGTCAGCACTCCCTGTTTGTGAAATTTTTTAGTTGGATAATTAGGGAGATATGGAGCAAAGAAATTCACGAGATTTGTCCTCTTCTTGTAAAAAACTGAAATTGAAGCACAAATTGAACGAACATAGTGAACTGTTGTCAGTGACGTAACTAACACAGTTTCCACGGATTGATCATTTCAAGCATTAAGATTCGATTCTAGGAGCTGCAAGATGGCGTTGGTGAAAATAGAGATAAAATGTCACGAAACTGAGTATAGTAGTCACTTAAAAGCGAAAGAATTCTCAATGGTACAAGGTAAACAAGAGATGACTAACATTCTTGAAGATTCGGAACAAAAATGACCAAATATTCACAAGAAAACTTACCTATTTTGAGTATTCAGGGCGTTACATTTTGGGTAATTCAGTCACTGAAGAGACACTAGATGTCAGTCCAGAGAACTCGTCGCTAGATGCCATGCCGAATGCTAACTTGTTTATGCCAGGCCTATATCCTGCTAGCAGGATGGTCGCATCTTAACATCGCAATGACCTGGAAAACCAAAATCTCCCCTTCTTTCCCCCTTTTCCCCCTCATAAATGTTCAGGGGATAGAGTAATCGTCATTCTGATGCAAGATTTGGCTTCTACATTAAAAATTACATCGGAAATCATCTTGACTTGGATCAATCCAAACATTTCTAGATTTTGCGAAATTTCCCCTGGTTTCCCCGTTTTTCCCCTGCGACGGATTTTCCCATGGGTGGATTTTGGTTGGCTTTTAGTATGTTATTCTCTGATTTTTCTGCATTTTTTGGTGTAAAAATCATTTTTGTTGCAATTTGTTTGAGGTTGGGCCTTTTTTTTTTTTTTAGCTATTTTTACTGGGCTAAAATAAAATAAAATTAAATAGCAAAGGAATATAAATATTAAAATTATAAAAAGATGAAATAATGATTCCTATCATGACGGCATTATAAAAAATGATATGACGTCATACGAAGCATTTATATAGATGCAATTTGTGCCATATTTTAGTTTCAGGATGGTTCTCACTGGTGAAGTGTCAGATAGTTTTCCCGGAGAAATGGATTTGAGGATTCAAAATACAGTGAACTAAGCATCGATTTCATGTAATGGAATGTTTATACTATTTTCAATAAATCTTTATTGATCAGACATATACAGCGTCACCAAGGGTTTACGACCGTGTCCTAGTGGAACTCTTGTTGCATGTGCGTAGTAATAACATGTGCTGGATATACGTTCGCGGGCAAAATCTAATTCCTTGAATTAATTGTAGGGTCGAGTAGGTGGGGCCTTTATTCTTAAGATTTGTATTTAAGTTTATCAGGCGACTTCCATCATTTTTGTTCTGTAGGTTTATTGATATCGTTCATCATACCATTAGTACTGACCTTTCAAACTAGGGATTTCATTTTCTTTTCTATACAAAAAAAAATATGCCCTTCATAAAGGTATTTGCAAGTGTTGGGAAGGATTTTGTGCGTTGCATTTGACCTAGTTTTTTGCGATTGAAAAAGAAAATATATTTTTTTATTTTTTTCTTAGGATCAATATTTTGTGCCGGAGGCACATGTACGCAGATAAAGATTGAATTCATAATATTCGGAGATTTAATCCATGTTCTTATTTAGATCTAAAATTTTTTAAGTTGGGGTTTGGATTTAGTCTTCATCTATCTTATATTTGATGGGGGGGGGGGTGAGAATTTGTATGTAGGGGCCTTAGTAATTTTTGTTGAATTGAACTATATGTGTCTAGATAAAGTTTTTGTGCAAGGGTGTTATGTCTTATGCTAATATTAATTTTTCTTATTTTAACGTTTTAGGTTTAGTGTTAGAATTAAATTTAGGTCGTTGCGCTAATAGTGTGGACTGAGGTTTTCTTTTCCTGTTATGTAGTGAGTTTCCTATAATATCGTCCCGCTTAATTTTAAATTTTTGTACTTTTTGTTAGTGATACTAGAATGGCATAGAGTAAAGAATTTGTGTTTGTTCTTAAAGAATTACTAAACGACTCGATGGCTGTTTTTTATCGTTTATCTCGTTTGATGAATACTTTAACCTTTTCTTACATCGAGGATTTTACAACCGCTTTAGCCTTCAGATTTTACCCTTTTTCAATGCAAACAAACATACACTAGATATTAATACGTATGAATAAATAAACTTTAAAACGTCTGAAACTTAAACTGAATATGCAAATCAAGGCTTGAAACAAACAAAAACTACTACAAGCAATAAGCGTCAATTTTCAATTGAATGACACATCTGTAAAGTTAATGCAGTAACCCTTTTTGTATGAAGTAGCCCCCGAGGAAAAAATAAATAATAAAACATTGCGGCCGTAAGTCCTTTATTACTGGCAACAAAAAAGCAATGCCTATACGGGTCCCTGTTTTCTACCTCTCTTCGGTCAATACTTAATGGGGCAAAATGTTGTATTGTATTGAATTATTTACAAACCCATTTAAATAATTAAATTGAAAAATTATTGAAAAACTTAAACGAAAGCTGGAGCTAAGATCTAAATCAGCTCTTAGAACAATTTACACAAAACGAGAAAGAAAAACTTAATAATACACTTCTCTGTAGGTACGCGACATGTTTCTTTTTTAGGCTCCTAAACAATGAACAAACATAAATAATATGAACATCAGTGCATCAAGCCGCAATTGGTAAAAAAAATAACCCAAATAACCATCACTGAATTAAAAAAGATATACAGTAGATAATCATATCAACTAGCTTAAATATGACAAGAAACTGTAAAACTAACTAAACGTTCAAGTCCCCGCGGGAAGCAAACAATTAAACAATTTACACAACTAATACGATGTTGTCAGCCCTCCCTGTTTGTGAAATTTTTTAGTTGGATAATTAGGAGCAAAGAAATTCAAAAGATTTGTCCTCTTCTTGTAGAAAACTGATATTGAAGCACAAATTGAACGAATATAGTGAACTGTTGTCAGTGACGTAACTAACAGAGTTTCCACGGATTGATCATTTCAAGCATTAAGATTCGGTTCCAGGAGCCGCAATATGGCGTTGGTGAAAATAGAGATAAAATTTCACGAAACTGATTATGGTAGTTACTTAAAAGCAACAGAATTTTCAATGGTACAAGATAAGGGAGAGTTAACAAAAGTTTCCAAATATTCGGGACAAAAATGACAAAATACTCACAGGAAAACGGGTCTATTTTGAATTTTAATGTAGTTACATTTTGGTTAATTCAGTTATTGAAGAGACAGTGGACGTCAGTCCAAAGAACTCGTTGCTAGATACCATTCTGAACGATAAGCTGTTTTTGTCAGGCATATATCCGGCTACCAGGAAGGTCACATTTTAACATCGCAATGACCTGGAAAACCAAAATCTCCCCTTCTTCCCACATTTTCCCTCTCATAAATGTTCAGGGGACAGAGTAATCGAGATTCTGATGCAAGATTTGGCTTCTACGTTAAAAATTACATAGGAAATTATCTTGACTTAGATCAATCCGAACACTTCTGGATTTTGCGAAATTTCCCCTGGGTCCCCCGTTTTTCCCCTGCGACGGATTTTCCCATTGGTGGATTTTGGTGGGCTTTTAGTAATGTATTCTCTGATTTTTCTGCATTTTTTGGTGTAAAAATCATTTTTGTTTGCAATTTATTTGAGGTTAGGCCTTTTTTGTTTTAGCTATTTTTACTGGGCTAAAATAACATAAAATTAAAGAGCAAAGGAATATAAATATTGAAATTATAAAGAGATGAAATAATGATTCCTATCATGACGGCATTATAAAAAATGATATGACGTCATGCGAAGGATTTATGTAGATGCAATATGGGTCATATTTTAGTTTCAGAATGGTTCTCAATGGTGAAGTGTCAGATAGTGTTCCCGGAGAAATGGATTTGAGGATTCAAAATAAAGTGAACTAAGCATGGATTTCAAGTAAGGGAATGTTTATGCTATTTTCAATGAAACTTTATTGAGTAGATTGGAAAACATTTTTGCAGGGTATCTGACCAATCCTTAGGGGAAATCTCTTTGTTGGTATGTAGTCATATCTGTTGTTACAGAAATATACTTGGTCAAAATAAAATTCCTTGAATTTATTTTCAAGTTGAATAGGTTGGGCCTATAGCCTTTGGATTCATATTTAAGTTTTTTCATTTGTTCCTAATATTTTGTTATTTGGGTCAAATAATAGCGTGCATCATATCCTTAGGAATGACTTTTCAAACTAGCGATTTCATTTTGTTTTCTATAAAAAAATAAATATGTCCTTCATAAAGGTATTTGCAAGTGTTTGGAAGCATTTCGTGCGTTGCATTTGACCTAGTGTTTTCCGAGTGAAATAAAAAAACTTTTTTTTTATTTTTTTCTTAGGATCAATATTTTGTGCTGGAGGCACATGTGCGCATATAAGGATTGAAGTCATAATATTTTGGAATTTACTCAAGTTTATTTTTTATATCTAAAATTTTCTAATTGTGGTTCTGGATCTAGTCTTATTAAATATTTTAGTTGAGGGGGGGGGGTGAGAATTTGTATGTATTGGCTTTAGTCAATTTTTTTTTAATTGGATTATCCGTGCCTTGAGAAAGTTTTTGTGCATTGTTGTTTAGTGTTTTTATATTTTTGATGCTTGGGATTTGAATACTCGACATTAAATACTAGAGATAACTCGGTGTTTTAGTGCAAACAGTTCTGGCTGTAACTATCTTTTTTCCTATCATTTGGTGTGTTCCAATATACCTTTCTGTTTGAGGTTTAATTTTTGTATTTATTGTCTCTGCTACTTGAATGTCTTAGAGTGAAACACAAAGCTTTTGTGTTTTAACTTCAAGAATTAGTACACGAGGTTCAAACTGGTTTTTTTTTTCGTTGATCTCTTTCAATACAGACTTTAAGCATTTTTTACAACCTCTTTTTTACAACCACTTTAACCTCCAGACTTTAACCTCTTTTAATACAAACAAACATACAATAGATATAAATGCTTATGAATAAAATATTTTTAAAATGACTGAAACATAAACTGAATTTGTAAATCAAGCTATGAACATTCACAAACCAATGCACGAAAGAACCTTGAATTTCCAGTTGAATGACACCTGTTTAAAATTCATGCGATAACCCTTTCTATATAAAGTAACCCTGGGACAAAAAATAAACAATAAAACACTGGAGTCGTATGGCCTTTATTATAGACAAAGCAATATCGTTGCCACTGATTTTAGCTGTTTTCTCTCGCGCTTCATTCAGCGTTCATTGTGGGAAATTTTAGTACCTTATTGCAATGTTTAGGTTAGGTTTTAGGTTTAGTATGCGAGGATTAAATTTATATATTTTTTTTTGAATATTGTGTTTGGGTTTATGGTTTAAAATTTTGTTTCGTCTTTTATTACTAGTATTTATTGTTTGCGTTTTCTTATACTTTTTTTAAAACTTTTTTCTTTTTTTGTGGGGGAGGGGTCAAGAGGATGCCTCCCCCCACTAGATGAAAATACAAAGTCCATGAATTTATTACCCAGGGCCACATCCCATTGGGAGAAACTATTAACCTTGCAAGCTAGATGGCAACCTGGAGGTGCCTGTAATCATCATTATTTGATCCAAAACCTCAGCGAGAGTTTCAAGTCAAGTTGGTCAGACCTTTTTTTTTGTGAAAGTGATCGTTTGTTGCCTAGTTTAGTTTTGACGTAGTTTTCCTCCAATCTCTTTGGTCGTTTAAAAGAGACACTAGGATTCTCGAAAGAGCCCTCTCGTAATATTCTAGGACTACTTCCTATGCACAATATTCTAGGATCGATACGATCAACCCTGGAAAAAAACAACAACAAAAAACTAAACAAACACACATCCGTGATCTTTCTCTTGGCAAAAATAAAAAAATCCCATATTTTCAAACAGTTCGTGGTAACAAACTATAAGTAAGGAGCGACCCCGCTCAAAAGTAACCGAAACTTAAAAAAATGGAATTTTAATACCAGTAGATACATAAAGAATCGGATTTTTATGCTGATTTTAAATATATAAGTTTCATCAAGTTTATTCTTACTCCTCAAAACTTTTGGACCTGAAAAAATTTGCCTTATTTTCGAAAAAAAGGGGGAACAACCCCTGAAAGTAATAGAATCTTAATAGGAACCAAACCACGGGACTCAACGCGACTTAAAATGCTACTCTAGTCTTTTCTGGCTTTTATCTAACAAAATGAGCGATTTTGTTTTTCTTCAAGACGCAAAACATTGTATTCATGCTGATTTTTTAAGATTTTTTGTTTTTTTTCCCATTGGGCACATTATTTATCCAGTATTTATGAAGTACTGCTAAAGGGCTCATTCAAATTAAAATTAAAAGTTCTAGCGCCATTTTCAAATGCCCAAGAAAATTGGAAGGCAACTTAGCCCCCTCCCACGCTCATGTTTTCCCGAAGTTGCCGAATAAAAATTTTAAGATGGCAATTTTGATTAACAGGGTCAAAAATTTAATAAAAGCATCTTTGAGGATGAATTAATTCCCCACATTTCCTGGGAGACGGGCTCTAGGTTGAGTAATTTGTCCATTGTTTACACATAATCTCGATTCTTGGAAAGCATACTTATATTTTCTGGAGGGTTGTTTTCTGGGGGGGGAAGGGGTAGGAGGAGGGGGCAGGAGTAGGGATATAGATATTTTGTTCATCATAGCCGAAAATTTCATAAATATCTTTTAGAGTATGAATTAATTCACCACGTTTCTCAGGGGAAGGGCTGCAAGTTATGAACTTTGCCAATTGTTTACATATAATATTGGTTGTTTGGAAATATAGAGACGTTTTCAGGGGGGATTTTTTCTTGTGGGGGGAGGGTAGGAGGAGGGGGTTACTTAAGATAATCTTTCTATGGAGGATGTTTCCTTGGGAGAAGGGACATTTCTATGAAGGGGGTGCCGAATTTCCCATCATTATTTAAAAAACGATCAGAAATTAAGAAGTATATAGTATTATACAAAAATAAATTTTTGTTTGATATAAAAAAACAAAAATAAAATTTTGATTTTAGTTAGGATGAATATTTTGTTCTGGAGGCACATGTGCGCATATCATGATTTAAGTCATAATATTTGGGGTTTAACTCGATTTACTTTTTTATAACTAAATTGTACTAATTGGTATTCTAGAGTTAACATTAGTGCATGTGTTTGTTGGTTTCAGATGCTTAACGTAGATTTAGGTTAGATTTATCTTTATAATTATGCTACAAAATGTGCTTTTCTAGATAAATTCCTTTGATATTATTTTGCATTTTCTTTGTTATAGGTTGAATTTTCTGTAGCTTTGGTATTCTTTCAGCCAATCGATCTTTCCTACGCCGTAGAACCTAGAGGTCGTATCGCATCCCAGGAAAGCATGGATGGGCAGTATGACCTCTGCGACTTCCCCAAGGTTGCTTTTTAGTTCTCATATGTTGTAGAGTTTGGCTGTTCCAAGCTTGGTCTCCGCTCGAAAGAAAAGTGGGTAGCTTCCTAGCTGGCACTGGTGAAGAAGCAAGCAAGCACGTCTATGTTATTGCCAACAAGACAGGTTTCTACCTCAGAACAACTGGTTACTGCGGCTGTCACAATCGTGAAATGTGCATCACCTGAAGCATACACGACACGACATCCTGACAAGCTTAGCACTCCACCAAGCAGAAGGATGAATTTTCCCTTGTTCTTCTGGTTTTTCAGGAAAAAGTCTTTTTTTAGGGTTACCGTTGTGTCCCAGAAAAGTCGATATCAGGAGATCTTATGCCTTTCGATCTTTTCAAGTGAGTCTGGTCTCTTGTTGACGGTGAATCTTCGTATCCGTCGAACACAACCGTAGCATTTCCAAAATGAGCTTCGACATAGCTAGCGTAGGCCAGACATATTTGTCCCAAAGTAGCGCCGGTTGTCCAAAGCAATTTATGTAGGAGTCATCCTCCATCTACAACATATTTGCAACTCGCTGAAAGATTCGCAGAAGAGCCTTCGGTCATTTTCCAGAGGGCATTTGAGAAGAAAGCCTTGTTAGCTCTGCATAGTATGTGGTATGACCTAAAAAGTACCGAAGGAAAAAGCAAAGTTCATAACCATGAGTATCCGACAGATCCTGATCGTCGGCAGTGGATACAGCCGCTAGTCGCAATAACGTTTAACGCTGGATAACGTTGGAACAATAACGTTTGGTCAATCTCGACCGGCTCACCATCAAGCTTTAGAGCCGACTTTGCAGCCAAAGTTACGACTTTATCACTCCTTTTGAGCACAAAAGTTTCTACTGGCTTTCCAACTACCCCTTGCAGTATGTGCAGCCCAACGTCTTTTGCTTCGTCGAAGTTGACCTCTGGCAAAGCATTCACTCCGGTAACAATATTCATTAACTCCTGACCCCCGTTGAACGGCTGCAAAGGCTCAAGGAACTTGAGCAGCTTCTGCAAATCTTCGCTGTTTCTCAATATCCTGGACCCCAATGTATCTACGTGTGTCTCCTTGTGTGGTCAAATAATCTAGTATGGTCTCACATTATTGCATGCATTTTAGCTCGCACTGGCATAAATAGTTTTGATATCGACTTCAGCACTTCCGTCAAATCTATTCCTCTAGTAAGGAAGCCGGCAGTCTTCCGAGATTTCACGAAGACTTGTTTTATAGCACGTTCTTCTTCCAGTCCTAGCCACGAATGTTCGGAACTGTTAACAGAAAAGTGACCTTTGGAACCTCTCGTGTGATTCTGGCTGCGATTCTCTCAACCCAACAAAGGTTTGTAAATGAAGACGGGCTGATTTAGCATATGTAGTTTGACCACTTACCGTGAAATAAGGAAGCATACTAAACCAGCTCTGAAGATACAGGTTGAAATCTTCATTCCGTTCAATGCGAGCTGATATCCGTAGAACTTTATTTATTTCAGAATACTGTTCAGGCCACAGTTTTACAGTCCTAGATTCGCTGGCTAGCTCCTTCTTTGGTTGCTTCATTTCTTCTATAAGTGTAATCACCAATAGAGATGTAGAAGGGTGTTCAGTAGAAATATTTTCGGATGTTAACTCTTTATGGATACGGGTTGAAATCACCATTATGGATGTCGTCTCATTTTGCAGACCGTTGGCAGTATATTCGGAGATACAGGCAAAAGCAAAGATGTGCCGACCTAGGTCAAGAGGAGAGTTTGCCCTCATCGCTGTAAAAACATTTTTGCCAGAGATGGGGGATTTTATAGTGTTTGGTGAGTAGGTACGGCGAAGGACTTCAATAAACTCTGCTTCTTCCATAAGAAAATCCATACACTTACGAAAAATCATTCTTCCATGAAAAGACCCGAACATAACTATGATCCCTTTCAAGAGGCTACTGAAAGGCAAAAATTCCACCAGTATTCTCGCATTCCATTACATTGGTTGGTCGAAGGTTACGACAGGAATCTGGTTCATGTTTCTTTGCCTTCTCTGGAATAAACATCAAGTTTGTGTTAATGCACGAGACATCATTTGAATCTAAATCTATTAGACGCAGGAAAACTATCAATTACCGCTTCTGGGTTTTTCGAGCATGAGCTGAATATATTGTACCTGGACAGCAAACTGAAAAACCTGACAGTTATAGCTGAGGAATTACCGACATGATATCAAGATGTCGGCGATTTCTTCGGATTTCTGGAAGTACAAACTCTCCGTAAGTGGGCTGATTTGTGAAGGCAGTATGCTTCACGTAAGGGTAGATCAGTATACCGGCTTCTTATTTACATCCTTTGAGGCGGAAATCTTTTGTTAGAGACATACGCAACTATTCTTTCTCTTCTGATGACATGACCCCAAGGACAACCATGCCACTTGAACTACCTCTCCCGTCCAGAGATTTAGTATTTTAACCGTAATTTTATGCAATGTATTGGAGAGGAGTGTCTCATGATCTGTTTAGTTAATAGTCGGGGCTTTCAGCCATTGCCACATATCTTTCAAATTGAAGGGTTTCTGTATAGCTGTCAGAAAGGCTTAGGTTTCTCATTGTGTCTACAGTGTTGCAAAAATCGAACCAATGATGTATAGAGACAGACTACCGTAGCTTAATTGGTAAACTGATGCTTTTAGGCTTGTTGTTTTTTATTATTGCCTGCCCTGTTGGAATGAGCCCATGTTTGGCTACGTTTTGTTTTATCAAACCAGACATGAAAAACCAAAAGAATAGACTAAGAGACTTTAGATGAACTTCCGCCAATATCAATATGCGTATTTGGTCATATTATTTTAATGACGATATTACAGTCTTAGTTTTATTCTCCACTATCCATGCCAAAACTATGATAATGTCGACTTTTTCTTTCTCCGGCTTTATATCTTTTAACAGTTTGCAGTAGTCACAGATGATTCCCGTAGCAAGCTCCCTAAGTTTCAATATATATTCCTTCTCAGGTTCATCACGTATGGTCATCTTGTCGCCAAAGTAATCAACTAGTATTTTTGTAGGATAAATGCTCCTGTGTAGCTTCATATCCGCTTTGGCTTATAACTCCTCCCTTTTTTTCGAAGTATTGTTTAGTGCAACATGTACATCGTCCAGACGAAAAAAGAACTTGACAGACATTTGAGATATTTTATGTTAAGCCTTGTCAGATGATAGGCCGTTTCGCGACTTCTTTACTTAAGAACCACCACCTGTATTTAATTAGCACTGAGGTTAGTTTTTTCCAGTCTGGATGATCACTGAACATACTGTGCCACAGACAATATGTGCTGCATGGTGATCTGCAATTTGTGCCTTTGTCATTCCCAAAATGTTTGTCGATTATTCGTCTTGTCTTTGTAAACAAAGAAGTCCAAAATTGGCTCGAAATGATCCTGTCCCAATTGTCTGGGATGGCGAATGCCCTAGATGACGCGATCCAGCTAGGACAAAGGTCGCACAAAACAGACAGTCTTTGTCGAATGCGAATGAAGAACTTGCAGAACGTAAGGATCTACTGTTACTTTCTTGATTACTTGCTGAATCACTTTCATTGCCACGTTTAAGACTAGAAATTCTTCTCTGGTTCCTGAAGTCTCTTCGGCAGTGAGCATGAACCTTGTCACGTGGGTCAACTTCGACAGAATCACCTCTTTTTTTACTGGCAGCATAAACTGTGATGGCACCTGTGCTGCCAAATGGAGTGATGCCATTATCATATTCTTCGCCCCGCAGACAGATTGCACATTGCGTAGACATACTTGTCTGATATAAAGATATGCAAGATTTAAAAACAGAGAACTTGATGAAGAGCTTAATTAAAATAATAATATTAATATTTGAATATTAGAGTATTAGAGTATAATTAGAATATAATGTTAGAATATCATATAATTAATGTAATTAGAATAATTATATAATTAGAATATTAATATAATTGTAATATAGAATTATAAAACAACTTGATTAGAATATTAGAATAATATTAGAATAACAGAGAACTTAATTCAGTAATTGAAAAATTGATGTGGGAAGAGGACTGAAGCCGCTGAATCTCCTTTATTATTATTATTATTATTATTTATTGGAACCCGTCATACATAAAAGGAAAAGACAGAGCAATAAGCAAAAAAGAGCAATACACATAAACTTAGGTGTTAAACATGCAGTTTTTAGTGACGAAAGCTGGAGCTAAGATCTAAATCAGCTATTAGAGAAATTTACACAAAACGAGAAAAAAAGACTCAATTATACACTGATCTTTAGTTACGAGGCATGTTTTTATTTTAGGCTCCTAAATACTGAACAAACAGAAATAATATGAACATCAATGGTTCAAGCTGCAATTGTTAAAGAAAATAACCCAAATAATCATCAGTGATTAAAAAAAATATACAGTAGATAATCAAATCAACTAGCTTAAATATGACAAGAAACTGTAAAACTAACTAAACGTTCCAGTCCCCGCGGGAACCAAACAATTAAACACTTTACACAACTAATACGATGTTGCCAGTCCTTCCTGTTTGTGATACATTTTAGCTGTTTAATTAGGGAGATATGGAATAAAGAATTTCACGAGTTTTTTCCACTTCTTGTAGAAATCTGATATTGAAGCATAAATTGAACGAACATAGTGAATTGTTGTCAGTGACGCAACTAACCCAGTTTCAGCAAATTGATAATTTCAAGAATTAAGATTCGGTACCAGGAGCCTCAATGGTACAAGATAAACAAAAAATGACTAACATTCTTAAAGATTCGGGACGAAAATGACAAAATATTCACAGGAAAACTTATCTATTTTGAATTTTAATGTTGTTACATTTTGGGTAATTCAGTCACTGAAGAGACACTAGACATCAGTCGAAAGAACTCTTTGCTAGATGTCATTCTAATCGCTAAGGTACTTATTTCAGGCCTATATCCTGCTACAAGGAATGTTATATTTTAACATCGCAATGACCTGGAAAACCAAAATATCCCCTTCTTCCTGTCTTTTCCCCCTCAGAAATGTTCAGGGGACAGAGTAATCGAGATCTTGATGCAAGATTTGGCTTCTAGGTTAAAAATTACATTAGAAATCATCTTGACTTGGATCAATCCGAACATTTCTGCATTTTGCGAAATTTCCCCTGGTTCCCCCGTTTTTCCCCTGTCGCAGTTCTTCTCTCTACTAGATTTTGGTTGGTGTCCAGTTTGCTATTTTTTGATTTTTCTGCCTTTTTTGGTGTAAAAATAATTTTTGTTGCAATTTTTTTGAGGTTGGGCCTTTTTTTGCGCTATTTTTACTAGGCTAAAATAACATAAAATTAAAGAGCAAAGGAATATAAATATTACAATTATAAACAAATGAAATAATGATTCCTATCATGACAGCATTATAAAAAATGATATGACGTCATATGAAACATTTATCTAGATGCAATTTGTGTCACATTTTAGTTTCAGAATGGTTCTCACTGATGAAGAGTCAGAAAATGTTCCCAGAGATAAGGATTTGAGGATTCAAAAAAAAAGTTAACAAAGTACCAACTTCAGGTAAGGTAATTTACGTACTATTTTAAAAAAAACTTTATGGAGTAAACTGAAACAAATTCTTCCAGGGAATCTGACCAAGTTTATGGGGAAGTAGTGTTGTTGGTATGTTGTAATTTCTTATGTTCCACGAACATAATTGGCCAAAATAAAACTGTTTAAATGTATTTTCAGTTCCAATAGTTAAGACCTACAGTTTGTGGATTTGCATTCATGTTTTTTCATTAGTTCCCGTCATTTTTTTTATTTGGGTCGAATAACAGTGTGCCCCCTACTCATAGGGATAACAGTTCAATCTCTCTATTTCATTTTGCTTTGAATAAAAAATAATTATGTCCTTCATAAAGGTATTTGCAAGTGTTGTGAAGCATTTCGTGCATTGCATTTGACCTAGTTTTTTGCGAGTGAAATAAAAAATTAATTTTTTAATTTTTTTCTTAGGATCAATATTTTGTGCTTGAGGCAAATGTGGGCATATAATGATTGAAGTCTGAATATTTGGGCATATACTCCATTTTCTATTTTAGATCTAAAATATTCTAATTAGGGTTTCGGATTTAGTCTTCGTATATCTTTTAGTTGCTATGGCCTTTAGCCGGAGCCGTATGGGGCCTTGACGTATTAGTGCATAAGTCATATAGCGTTGCTCACTGATTTTAGTTGAATTTTGAACTCATCATGCGCTTAGCATTCAATGTTTAATTGATGTCAAGAGTGTTATGTACTTACGCTAATATGAATTTTTTATTTTAACGTTTTAGGTTTCAGTGTTAGAATTAAATTTGGGTCGTTGGGCTAATAATTTGAGTGCTTCTATTCCATAATGTATGTTATTTTTATATATGTTTTGCTAGTTTTAAATTCATTGCTCAATGTTTCAAAAGGAAAACTTTATTTTTGGTTAAATTGAAATAATTCAGAATTGTCACTTCAAGGAATATTGACCAGTACTCTTTTTAAATTTCCTTGAAATGGTTATTCTAGAATTGTTTTTTGTCTTTTAAATTATAAGTATTTTATTGTAAGTGTTATTTTTATTTATTTGTGCTTTTCTTTGCAGATAACGGCTTTTAGACATAAAGCCAAAACATTCACATAAAAAATATTTCACTGTCTTAGAATAGTTCCTATTTGTTTTACCTTTAATCGTTCGTAATATCTATATTTAAATATACATAAATACTACCTAAAATTTGAAGATGAATACTTGATGCTACTCAAAAGTTAACAGCCATCTAGTCAATATTTTAAATTTAGAAGGTCCTAAGGTTTCCAATTAAAAACAAAAGAACTGCGAACTGAGGAAAATCTGGTGGTTAAAGTAGGATGCAAAACTAAATTACAGCATAATTTCCTATTTATGAAATTATAGGCATTCACACATAAATAAGAGTATTAAAATTTTCAATACCTAACACTTTAAAATTCTTAAATTTGAAATAATAAGGGAACGGGTTCGGATAATCTAGGGGCATAATAAGTATTACCAAAATGTCTTGATAAAGTGGAAACTGACTAAGAAAATATGCTCGACTTATATTTGTTTTGGCTTTAGCGGTCAGCCAATTAAGGTATTTCAGAGTTCCCGGACAATATAAAATAGGAGATGTGCCGCTTTCCTGACTCCTTGTCTTCTGAAGACCCTATTCTAGACTGTTTTGTTATTTAATTTTTTATTTTTTTGTAGGTGTTGCACATTAGATTGAAAGTTTTGTTTTGTAAGATTCTCTTCTTTTTTTTTTGTTTTAGCTTTTTACTATCGTGTTCCAGTTAATGTTTAAGGGGTCAAAGTTTTGTATTGTATTGGGCTATTTACGGTAGATTTACTGGTTTCGCGTATTAGACTTGAGTTTTTTTTTGATTTTTTAAATTCTGTGTGTAGATTACTGGTCAAATTAGGGCCCGTATTCAACTTCTAGTATTTATTGTCTTCGTTTTTTTAACCATTTTTCATTTATTTCGGGGGTGGCGTCCAGGGGACCCACCTCCCCCCGACTCGATGGACAAGCAGCCGATGACTTACTCAGTCTAAACACTACCACTTTGGCAGAGGCTATGAGCTTGGCACGCGGTAGGTCAATCCGTAAGTAGATGGTTTCATCGTTGTACATGCCGAACTCTCCGAAGGAGTGTTAAATCGAGTAAAGCAATTATTTCTTTTGTAAAACTGAACGTCTTTTTATTTTTGTCTAGTATACTTACAGATTTTGTATTTGTATCTAAAGTTTGGTTGCACAGAACTATGCTAAACTCTGTTTCATTTTCGAGTTCAGTAATGTAACACTAAAACTGAATTGGATATTATTCATATCTGGATTTATTTTGGTGAGGTCATAAAATGTCTCAAGTGAGTCATTGACGTGACTTAACTTTAAGAGAAATATCAAAAGGAATCTATTTTGCTTTTAGT
Organism: Artemia sp. Qi Xiang Cuo; assembly: GCF_049724085.1. Classification (NCBI taxonomy): domain Eukaryota; kingdom Metazoa; phylum Arthropoda; class Branchiopoda; order Anostraca; family Artemiidae; genus Artemia; species Artemia sp. Qi Xiang Cuo. The sequence continues at coordinate 7,555,914 of NW_028297432.1, forward strand.
CTGACCTATATTTTGATATTTATCTATTAAGTATTTTTTCTTGAATTACTATTGAGACTGTTAAATGTTTTTGGTAATTGTAATAGTCAGGAAAGGCTCTGACAAGACCCCCTAACCTGTTTCCTCTCCGGTTTTTAATTTTTTTCATAGCAATCTTCAAAGTGGGCTTTACGAAAATATTATCAAAACACACGGTATGGAGTTTTTTGACGTGATTATAGTCATATAATTTAAAAATTTACTATGAAAAATAAGTGCACCTGAAATGAATTGCCCATTACGTAAAGGGAACAATACACTTTCTAATCATCTTAGTAAAATTGTTTTTTTGTTCAGATCTCTTGACTGTTGCAACACTATTGTAACTATGTTTGTGATAAAGTGAGATACATAGTTATTTATTCTCCCTACAAATGCTTATACTTCTTTGCTTTTTAAGTTGAATGATCTAAAAATAGGGGTTGATGATACGTCAGAGAAACTTAAAAATTATCAGTTGAATTATTCTCAACTTCCGAAACTCACCCCAGTAATTAACATTTATGTGACATTTATTGTCTCTAAAGCGCCTTGAGATCTATCTGATCCGATTAAACGTACATCTACTTTCGATAAGATAGATGAGCATGAATTAGTTTGTAGCGCAAATCTTTTTAAAGTCTGACGGTATGACAATATCGATAAACCTGCAACTTAAGAATTCTGTCTATTGCATAAATAACTTATTTCTTGAGCAACAGTTAATGCAAAACGTCAGGACCTTTTTGGGATTATCAATGGCTTTCTCGTAGATGTCGACCTATCAGTTATTCATAGACAACAAGGTATAATAGATAAATATTTGTTGGGTCCGACTATATGATTCAAACTTGAATTTGGAGATCCGTTGACTCAGTGTGCCTGTATAAGAGGAGCGATTAAAGGTTGGATGTAATTTTTTTTTAACACACGTATTTAAAGAAATAACTAAATGATGCTTCAGATGCCAATCATACGAGCACTGTTGAAGTACTTGTACCGGAAATGTCCTGAGACTTGCCGAATATACTATTCGACATGTTTCCACTGAGGATAGTTCTTTTAGTATTGCTTCCAAGCTTACTAATTTTGATAAAAATACTACGTTTCATTGCTTGTCTTGCTCTTTATCGACGCAACTAATCTCACGCTTTCACTTTTTCTGATTACTTTGGAATTTTCAATAAAATCGCTTATTATTAATAGCACAAAGAATAAAGACTTTGTTATTGATGATTTCTACAATAACTCTGACTTTGTGTGTTTACAGTAGCATTTTCTTAAAAATATTAGCACCAGCGTTTTGCGTCTTATCCCTCTTCATGTTGGTTTTTTACTATTGCTAGAGTCAGACGAGACCGCCCATCCGGTGGGCTAGTTTGTGTTTTAAGCGTAATCCTAATTTGGTTTTACCGGTGATTTTTTCTTGGTTGAGTTTTTTTTGGCTGTTCCTGTGGGCACTAAAGTTTCTATTAGTTTTATTTGCCTTATGATGACTATTCTTCCAGATTAATGGCTAGATATGCTAATACCTGAAACACGTTGAAGGTTTTAGTGGAAAAAATTCTATTTCTTTAGGTTGTATACTCATTGGTGAATTCAATGCGGATATAAATTACTGATCAATGAGAACTCAATTTTTATTAGATTTCCTTCCATCTTATCATACTATACCAGAAACCTATCTGTTTTCTTATATTCATCATTCAGGAAGCATGAGCAAAATTAATCAAATTATTTGCTCAACTAGCATTGCTACATCAATAGAATTTATACATGCTGAAGAACATGGCTTAGGCCGTCTCCGTATATCACTTATTCTTACGCTGAATTTGAGCCCTGCAAGTTTTTGTAAAGTCCTCTCGTTTAAAGTAGAGCTGACGATGTTAGAAGCGAGCCTTTTTGGCGTAAAAACGAGTTCAAGGAAGCCAGTTTTGTGAAACACAAAGTTTGATACACATTTTGAAGGCTGTTATCAGCTTTAACCTGATAAAAAAGCTGTGTGAACTTTTTGCTTGTACTCATGATCTGATACTTTTCTGAATTCTTCCGGCAAAAAACCGCCGCATTTTTTCGAAATTCTTCGTTGATCTTAGCCAATAAAAGTGACACTGGGTTTCCTACACCGTAGAAGTTAGATGTCGTATTACATCCTAGGAAATCATGGATGGGCAGCATGAGCTCTGCGATTTACCCAAGCCTGCTGTTTGGTTATCATAGGCTCTAGAGTGTGTCTGTTCCCGGCTTGGTCTCCACTCGAAAGAAAAGTGGGTAGCATTCTGGCTGGCAATGGTGAAGCAGCAAGACAAGCACGTCTGTGTCAGTGCCAACAAGATAGGTTTCTACCTCTGAGCAACTTATCACTGCGGCTGTTTCAATTATGAAATTTGCATCACAAGAAGCATACACGATGCGACATCTTAAGGAGTTTAGCAATCAACCAAGCAGGAGGATAAATTTCTCTTTGCTCTTTAGGATATTCAGGAAAAAATCTTCTTTGAGGGTTGCCGTTGTCGTCCCAGTATAGTCAATATCAGGATATCTTATGCCTTTCCACCCTTTTAAGTGAGTCTAACCTCTTGTTGAGGGTGTATCTCCGTATCCAATAAACAAAACCTTAGCATTAACAAAATGAGTTTTGACACAGCTAGGGTAGGCCAGAAATATTGTTCCAAATTTAGTACCAGGTGTACAAAGCAATTTATGTGGGAGTCATCCTACATCTAAAACATATTTGCAACTCGTGGACAGGTTCGCAAAAGAACCTTCGATCATTCTTTAGAGGGTATTTGTGAAGAAACCCTTGTCAGCTCTGCATAGTATTTGGTATGACCTAAAAAGTGCAGAAGTAAAAGAGCAAAATTCATAACCATGAGTATCTGACAGATCCTGATCGTCGGCAGTGGCTACAGCCACTAGTCACTGGAACAATAACGTTTGGTCAATATTTACCGGTTCGCCATCTAGTTTTACAGCTAAATTTGCAATCAAAATTGTAGAACGCTAGCTATCCAATGGAGTAAAAAAGTCTCTGCAAGCTTTTCACCCACCCTTTGTAGTATGTGCAACCCAATTCCTTTTGTTTTGTCGAATTCGACCTCTGGAAAAGCATTACCTCCTGTAACAGCATTTATTAGATGCTGACCCCCGTTGATCGGCTGCATAGGATCAAGGAACTTGAGCAACTTCAGCGAATCTTTGCTGTCTCTCAATATCCTGGACCCAAATATATCTACGTGCTGGCCCCTTATCTGGTCTAAAAATCAGGTAAGGTCTCACATTATTGCATTCATTTGAGCTCGCACTGGCATAAATAGTGTTCATATCGACCGCTGCACTTCCGTTAAATCTCTTCCTTTAGTAAGGCAGCTGGCAGTTTTCAGAGATTTCACGAAGACTTGTTCTATAGCACGTTCTTCTTTCAGTCTTAGTCACGAATGTTCTGAACCATCATAAGAAAAGTGACCTCTGGATCCTTTCGTGTGATTCTGGCTGCAATTCTTTTAACCTAACAAGGCTTTGCAAATAAAGACGGACTAATTCTAACTTTGCTGTTTGACCTCATTCCACGAAATAAGGAAGAATACTAAACCAGTTCTCAAGATACAGGTTGAAATCTCCATTCAGTTCAGCGTGTGCTAAAATCCTAAAAACTTTATTCATTTCAGAATACTGTTCAAGCCACAGTATTGCAGTCTTAGATTCGCTAACTAGCTCCTTCTTTGCCTGCTCAATTTCTTCTATAAGTGAAACCACCGCTGGAGACGCAGAAAGGTCTTCAATAGAAATATTTTCGGATGTCAGCTCTTTATAGACACTGGCTGCGCTCACCATTTGGGGTGTGAGTTCACTTCGTAGACCGTCGGCAGTATCTTCGAAAGCACATGCAAAAAGTAAGATGTGCAGAGCTAGGTCAAGAGGAGAATGTGCCCTCATCGCTCTAGAAACTGCTTTGCCAGAGATGATGTGTTTTACAGTGTTTGGTGCGTAGATCTGTTCAAGGAGTTCAACCAAACCTGCTTCTTCCATAAGATAGCCCATACACCCAAGAAAACTCATTCTTCCATGAAAGCACCCAAATATCACTACAATCCCTTTCAAAGGGGATACTAAAAGGCAACATTTCCACCATCCTTCCCTCATTCCATTACAGTTGTTTGTCGAAGGTTATGAAAGAAATAGGGTTCAATTTCTTTGCCTTCTTTGGAATCAACATCAACTTTGTGTTATTACACGAGAGATCAGTTGAGTCTAAATCAATTATAGGCAGGAAAGCTATCAATGACCACTTCTGGGTTTGTCCAGCATGAGCTGACCGCATTGCACCGGAACAGCCAACTGGAGAACCTCGAAGAGCTAGCTGAGAGATTACTCGAATGCTATCAAGATGTCTGCCATTGTCTCTAAACTCTAGAAGTACAAACCCTACATAAGTGAGCTGATTTGTAAAGGCAGTATGCTTCACGTAAGGGTAGATCAGTATAGCAGCTTTTTCTATAATTTCTTTCAAGTCAAAATCTTTTCTGGGAAACATGCGCAACTCTTCTTTGCCTTCCGGTGACTTAACCTCAAGAATAGCCATGCCATGTGAAGTACCGTGCCCATCCAGAGTGTTAGCATTATGATCGTAATTTTCTGCAATGTACTGGACAAGAGTATCTCTTGATATGTTGAGTTCTTGGTCGGGGCTTTCAGCCATTGCCGCACATCTTTCAAATCGGAGGATTTCTGCATAGCCATCACAAAAGCCTAGACTGCTCAGTGTGTCGACAGCGTCGCATAAACTGAACCGATGATGCATAGACACAGCCAACCCCAGCTGAATTGGTAAAATGATACTTTGAGGTCTGGTGTTTTTTATTATTGCCTGCCCTATTGCAATGAGCCCAAGTTTGGCACTGCTGTGTTTTATCAAAATGGACAGGAAAAGGGATGGAACAAGGAACTCTAGATTGACCTCTGCCGAAACTAAGGTGCGTATTTGATCATATTCTTCCACGGACGATATCACAGTCTTTATTTCGCTCTCCACTATTCTTACAAAAGCTTTCGCAATCTCAACTTTTTCTTTCTCCGGATTTACGTCTTTTGGCAATTGGTAATAATCCCATAGAATGCTTGCAGCCGTCTCCCTAAATGTCACTATACTTTGCTTCTGAACAAACTGTGTGATAGACAGCATCAGCTGCGTGGAGATCAGCAGTAGCTGCATTTAACCTTCCCAAAATGCTGGTCGACCATTCGTCTTGTCTTTGTGAACACAGAAGTCTAACACTGGCTTGAAATGTGTCTGTTCTAATAGTCTGGGATGGCGAATAGCCTAGATGACGCGGATCAGCAATGACAGGGCACAAAACAGACAGTCTTTGTCGAATGCGAATAAAGAACTTGCAGAACGTGAGGATGTACTGTTACTTTCTTTGTTGAGTGGTGAATATCTTACATTTCGATTTTTAAGAGTAAAAATTATTCTGTGGCTACAAAAATATTTTTGACAGTGAGAATGAACCCTGTCACCTGGGTTAACTTTGACACGATAACCTCTTTCTCTACTGGCAGTATTAATTGTGACGGCACCTTTGCTGCCAAGCGTAGTCATGCCGTTATCATATCCTTCACTCTGCAGACATATTGCACATTGCGATGCCATACTCGTCTGAAATGAAGATACGAAAGATTCAATAGCAGAGAACTTGATGAATAACTTAATTAAAATATTAATATTAATATTAGAATATTAGAATATTAGAGTATAATTAGAATATAATATTAGAATATTATATAATTAATATAATTAGAATATTTATATAATTAGAATATTAATATAATTAGAATATAATAGTAGAATAACAGAGAACTTAATTCAGTAACAGAGAACTTGATGTGGGAAGAGGATTGAAGCTGCGAATCTCCTTTATTATTGTTATTATTATTATTATTTATTGGAAAACCCGTCATACAAAAAACTAAAAGACGGAGCAATAAGCAAAAAAAAAGCAATACACATAAACTTAGGAGTTATACATGCGGTTTTTCGTGACGAAAGCTGGAGCTAAGATCTAAATCAGCTCTTAAAACAATTTACACAAAACGAGAAAGAAAAACTCAATGATAAACTGATCACTACGTACGTAACATGTTCCTTTTTTTAGTCTCCTAAATATTGAACAAATCTAAATTATATGAGCATCAACACATCAAGCCGCAATTGTTAAAAAAAAAATAACCCAAATAATCCTCAATGAATTAGAAAAGATATACAGTAGATAATCATATCAACTAGTGTAAATATGACAAGAAACGGTAAAACCAATTAAACGTACCAATCCCCGACGCAAGCACAAAACTGAACACTTTACACGACTGATAAGATGTTGTCAGCACTCCCTGTTTGCTATTTATTTTAGCTGGATAATTAGGGGAGATATGGAGTAAAGAAATTCAGGAGATTTTTCCTCTTCTTGTAGAAATCTGAAATTGAAGCATAAATTGAACGAACATAGTGAACTGTTGTCAGTGACGTAACTAACACAGTTTCCACGGATTGATCATTTCATGCATTAAGATTCGGTTCCAGGAGCCGCAAGATGGCGTTAGTAAAAATAGAGATAAAATGTCACGAAACTGAGTATAGTAGTCACTTAAAAGTGATAGAATTCTGAGTGGTACAAGACAAGCAAAAAATGACTAAAATTATCAAAGATTCGGGACAAAAATGACAAAATATTCAAAGAAAAACTTATCTATTTTGAATTTTCATGGTTTTAAATTTTGGGTAATTCAGTCACTGAAGAGACACTGGACGTCAGTCGAAAGAACTCGTTGCTAGATGTCATTCTAATCGCTAAGCTATTGATTACAGGCATATATCCTGCTAGCAGGAATGTTATATTTTACCATCGCAATGACCTGGAAAACCAAAATCTCCCCTTCTTCCCCACTTTTCCCCCTCATAAATGTTCAGGGGACAGAGTAATCGAGATTCTGATGCAAGATTTGGGTTTTATGTTAAAAATTACATCGGAAATCATCTTGACTTGGATCAATCCGAACACTTCAGGATTTTGCAAAATTTCCCGTTTCCCCCGTTTTTCCCCTGCGATGGATTTTCCCATGGGTGGATTTTGGTTGGCTTCTAGTAAGCTATTCTCTGATTTTTTTTTGCATTTTTTGGTTTAAAAATCATTTTTGTTTGCAATTGATTTGAGGTTTGGCCTTTTTTGTTTTAGCTATATTTACTGGGATAAAATAACATAAAATAAAAGAGCAAAGGATTACAAATTATTCCAGTATAGAAAGATTAATCACTGAATATTGTCATGAAGGCATAATAAAAAATGATATACCATAATATGAAATATTTATATAAATGCTATTTTTGTCACGATTTACTTTCAAGATGGTTCTGACTGATGAAGAGTCTTCTAATGTTCCCGGAGATAAAGATTTGATGACTCAAAATACAGTGAACAGAGCATCAATTTCATGCAAGGGAATGTTCGTACTATTTTTAAAAAATCTTTATGGAGCAGATTGAATCAAATTCTTCCAGGGAATCTGACCAAGTTGTCTGGGAACTCGTGTTGTTTGTAAGCTGTAACTTCTTGTGCTACATAAACGTATGTGGTCAATATAAAATTATTTAAATGTATTTTCGAGTCGAGTAGTTAGGGCCTTCAGATTGAGGAGTTACATCCATGTTTTTTCATTAATTTCCGACATTTTTGTTATTTGATTTAAATGATAATGAGAATCATACTCTTAGTGATGAAAGTTCAATCTCTTGATTTTGTTTTGTTTTCAATAAAAAATAAATATGCCCATCATAAATGTATTCGCAAGAGGGATGAAGCACCTCGTGCATTGCATTTAACCCAGTGTTTTGCAGCTGGAATAAAAAATAATTTTTTATTTTTTCCTAAGGATCATTATTTGGTTCTGGAGGTACATGTGCGCATATAAGTAATGAAGTCATAATCATTGGAGATTTACTACATTTTCTTTTTTATATATTAATTTTTCTAATTAGAGTTCTGGATCTAATTTTCGTATATATTTTAGTTGCTGGGGGGGGGGTGAGATGGTGTAAGCATTAGCCTTTTTAACTTTATTTGAATTGAACTATATTTGCCTAGAAAAAGTTTTTTTGCAAGTCTGTTATTTCTTATGATTATTTTAACTCGTCCTAGTTTAACACCTTAGGTTAAGTTTTAGAACTAAATCTGTGTCGAAGAGCAATTAATTTGAAATATAATGCTCCTTTTACATAATGTGTGGGATTTACAATTATGTATTTCTGTTTGAGGTTTCGATTTTTCATATAGTGTTACTGCTATAAAATGGCATAGAGTAAAGCTTTTGTGTTTTTAATTAAAGAATTAGTACACGAGGTTCAAACTGTTTTTTTTCGTTGATCTCGTTCGATACAGACTTTAACCTTTTCTTACAACCTCGTTTTTACAACCACTTTAACCTCCAGACTTTAACCTCTTTTAATACAAACAAACATGCAATAGATATTAATGCGTATGAATAAATAAATTTTAAAACGCATGAAAC
>NW_028297432.1:7564990-7603677 GCF_049724085.1 Artemia sp. Qi Xiang Cuo
TAGGGTTCATATTCCCTATGGTCTTACTACTAGTCCCCACGGCAAGGGTTGTAATATATACAAATTGCCCACAACTTATATATAGGATTTGTTATTGGAAAATGGGGGAATATTTGATCCTGGGTTACCCCGAAAAGGCTAAGGGTATTAAGGTGAAACTTCAGGGAATGTTGAACTAAATCAAAAGAGAATATGTGGGTCCAGTTACTCAAAAGGGCTTAACTGGAATAAATCGGGAACTTCTGAGGATATTAAGTGGAAACTTTCAGAGAATATTGAGGTGGTGTTCACAAAATCAGAAGACACTAAGTGCAACCCTGTTGTCCAAAGGGCATATCCAGGTGCATCTATACTGATCTTTGGAATGATTACGGGTATTAAGTTGAAACTTTCGGGAGCTGTTAAGGGGATGTTTTAACAAAATCAAAAGAGACTATATGCATTCAGGTCGTGAAAACGGCAAATCTTCAAAATTTCAGAAACAATTAAGGGTATTAAACTTAAACTTTCATAGAAGGTTGAAGGGGGTATTGAGCTTAACCAAAAACCCTAAGTGCATCCTAATTGTGATAAAAGATGTATTTGCATTATCTCGGGAATGGCCAATAGTATTAAGTTGAAACTTAAAAAAAAATATTGAGGGGGGTGTTGAACTAAATCAAAAGAGCAATGTTGAGCTAATTCAAAAGATATTGTGTATCCAAGTTGTCAAAATAATGTGTGCAATATTTCAGGAACTGCAAGGGTGTTAAGTTACATTTTCAGGGAATGTTGAGGGGGATAGTGAAATAAATTAAAAGACACTTCTTGCATCCAGGTTGTCAAAAGGACGTAAGAAACATATTTCAAGGACTGTTAGGGTATTAAGTTTGACTTTTCAGGAAATTTCGAGAGGGTAGTTGAACTCAAGCAAAAGACATTATATGCATCCAGGTTGTCCGAATGACATCTTTTTCACACCACGCTTAGAAAACACTCGCGCCAAAGTCACAAATAAAAAAGTTTAAAGACTCAGAAATAATGAGAGCGGAGTAGTTCCTCTATTATGTATTTTTCTCATATTCCATTTTCATTCATATATAATCTTTTGAGCTTTCTCCCAGGAGGATTCTTTCGAGTGTATTATCAATAAATTACTGTTGAATCAAAATATTAGTTCAAGAACCGTTCTAAACCTTGATTTCAAATAAACAAAATTTAGCTAGGGTATTAAGTATGAATTTCCAGGAAATTTTGAGAGGAAAGTTGAGTTCGATGAAAAGATATTATGCGTATTCAGGTTGTCAGTCACAAATAAAAGAGTTTAAAGAGTCAAGAATAAAGAGAGCTGAGTGATTATTCTATTATATATATTTATTCTATTATTCCATTATCATTCTTGTCCAATCTTTTGAGCATTCTCACAGGAGGATCCTTTCGAGTATATTACCTATAAAATGCAAACCATCTAAAGCCTATTGTATTTGCTTTTCATTGATAAATTAACCACAGATAGGCTTTATCCAAATTAAAAGATAGGCTTTATTCATGAAACACGCAGTAATTTTTCTTCGTCGTCTATATTAGACGACGTTTTTCGTCGTCATTTTATTTTCGTCGTCGTAATTTTTTCGTCGTTAAAAATAGCCTCAGACTTGTAATCAACAATATCAGAAATCCGTTTTGAAACCAATTTTGGTGGAAATCAAACCCTTTTTTAAAATAGGTACCAGTTTACTGTGATCTAGGACAGGAGTCCTGTAATGTTAAATACTTTTCATATTAACATTTAACCACTAAGGAGTGTTTCTTAAATAATGCTTGAATGATCGTTAGTCGAAAGAGGCACGAGCTCAAAAACCCAATTTAGGGTCCTCCAATCATGGATACTGAAAAACCTTGCATAATTCTAATCTTCAGCCCTAACATTAAACCTTTAAGGACTGATCCAAGATATTGTCGGGATGATCCCGAGTCCAAAGAGATACCACATGCCTATATGTCTCAACACATCCGAGGTTGCAGAGGTTGTAATACTCTACTCAGAGCCCTCTAATTGTACAATATGATAATCCTAGCAACAATCTAATTTCAATAAGGTGTTAAATGTCTACAATAAGTGAACTATACACTTAGAATGTTTTAATCATGGACGTCTGTGTTTCAGAACTGCCCTCATATTTGTAATCAGCAGGCTCGGAAAACAACATATACTATTTTTGGTGAAAAATTGGGATGAGGAAGGTTGATGATGGTGCGGGCCTCACTTTAAGTCTCACTTTCCCTGGGGCAACACTTATCTTGTCACCCTCTTAAGCAAATTTTTTTACCCTTGTGGATGTCTTCATTAAAAGAGACATCTTGAATTTTCAGTCGATACGATTTTGGGCTGCAAGAGTGCATGGGGGCACTTGGGACGTTCAGAGCGTCAGGCTGACCTTCAATCGGTTATGGCACTTAATTGGAGCATTAGAAGCTGTAATAAGCTATCCAATTATAACTTTCCTAAATTGTTTAGACTTTTCGTTCTAAATGATGAGGCTTGGACAGACAAAATACACGAGGAACATATTTGTCTTGCTAGGTCTAAGCTATTACGTTAACTATAATAAAATGATGGACAATAAACATTTTTCTCAAAAATAAGAATAAGAAGAAATCCCTAATATAGCTATTAAAAATATATGAATATAGAAGTTCGTTACGTAAGCTAATTCGTAATTTATGTATATTTATTACTAGTAAAAACGTTCGTAAATAAAATTAAACAACTTTCAAGACAGCCATTTAACAAAATAAAAGTAAAATTAGTAGGCTATGCAAATTTTGTTTTAGTTATTAATGTACGGTGAGCCAAAAAAAACCTGAATTAATTCAAAAACGTTCAAAAATAAAATAGGAAAACAAGTTTTTTTTAACTGAAAGTAAGGAGCAACATTAAAAGTTAAAACGAACAGAAATTATTCTGTATGTGAAAAAGGTTGTCCCCTCCTCAGCGCCCCGCTGTTTACCCTAAAGTTTTTTATTGTTTTAAAAAATAAAGATACACCAAAAGAATCAGATTTTAATGCTGATTTAAAATCTATAAATGTCATCAAGTTTAGTCTTACCCATCAAAAGTTACGCAACTGAGAAAATTTGCGTGAATTTCAAAAAAAGGAAGAAATATCCCCTAAAAGTCATAGAACCTTAATGAAATTCACACCATCAGATTCAGCGTATCAGAGAACCCCACTGTGGAAGTTTAAAGCTCCTCTGAAAACATGTGGAATTTTCTATTTTTTGGTAGAATAAAGATCACGGATGCGTGTTTTTTTTCCAGGGGTGATCGTATCGACCCAGTGGCCTAGGAATATCGTGGGGGGGCTAATTTGAACGGAAATTAAAAGTTCTAGTGCCCTTTTTAAGTGACCAAAAAATGGAAGGCAACTAGTCCCCTTCCCGCGTTCATTTTGTTCCCAAAGTCGCCCGATCAAAATTTTGAGATAATCTTTTTGTTCAGCATTGTCGAAAATATGATAAATATGTCTTTTAGGATGACTTAATCCCCCAAAGTCCCCGGGGGGAGGGCTGAAAGTTATAAACTTTACCCAATTTTTAAATATAGTATTTGTCATTGGGAAGTATACAGACGTTTTCAGGGGCATTTTGTCTGGTAGCGGGGGGGGGGGGGGGGGGGGGTTATGTTGGAGGATCTTTACATTTAGTAAGTTTTCATGGGGGAAGGTACATTGCTATGGAGGGGGCCCCGGATTTCCCAGCATTATTTAAAAAAAAGTTCAGAAATTAAATTAATAAAAACAAGTTTTTCAACTGAAAGTAAGGCGCAACATTGAAACTTAAAACGGACAGAAATTATTATGTATATGATTGGGTTCGCTCCCTAGTCAATACCTCGCTCTGCCAAAGATTGTTTAGTACTTTCATAAGAGCTATTTATTCTAATTAACGGTCATTGTGATTAAGGGGTCATTTTTAAAAAACTGGAACAAAATTCGAACTTTAGCGTAAAAAGCGAGGTATTGACTAGGGAGCGAACCCCCTAATATAGCTATTTAAAATATATGAATATAGAAGTTCGTTACGTAAGTTAATTCGTAATTTACGGATATTTGTTACTAGTAAAAACGTTCGTAAATAAAATTAAACAACTTTCGAGACAGCCATTTAACCAAATAAAAGTAAAATTAGTAACCTATGCAAATTTTATTTTAGTTTTAATAATTAAAAGCTAATAAAACCAATAAAGAGCAGAACTCCTTACTTTCTTTCTTTCGCTCAGAGCCAACTTTAAAAAGGCAACGGAAAGTGGAACAAGAAGAAGAAAGTATTGGAAAGGGATTTGATCCCCATCTACGTCTTCTTATAGTAGCACAATAACAGAAAGTGAAGACAAACTTAACAGTGAAAGCAGCTCAACTTTGACAAAATTAACAAACGTGATCCCATCAATAGTCCAACCTCAGCTTTGGCTCATATTTGTGATGGCCCTTTTCAACAAAGAGATTTGATTTTCTCTTAGACTAACGGTAGAAAATTAGTAACAGAATCATCAGGATTTTCTGACATATTAAAAACACATTTAGGCTTGTGTTTTTCACAAGTTTTCTAACATCCCTTCCCCATAGGTGGTTTTAAAAGAGAGGAGTTGAGGGGGTGTTCGCCCCGGGCACAGAAATTTTAGGGGTGCAAATTTTAAATAAATATCCTAACATTTATAATCACTTTGTAGTTTTTAAATCGTAGTTGTCAGTTAGTTACTCACTTATTATAATACGTATGTAGTAACTGTAAGTATAAGTAAATTGACGAGGCCAGAATTGCCACTGCTTTCCCTGAAGAACAGCCCATGCCCTTTGAATATCCAGATGTGGACCCCCTATTGCCCCCCAATAAAAATGCTGGAGGTACGCCCCTGGCTACTATAACTACTAGTATTGCTAATGATAAGGGCATTAATGACACTTTTAAGGAGTTGTGAATAAAACTTTTAGGGAGGGGGTTTGAACTGAGACAAACACACTATGTACATGCGGGTCTCAAAGGGGTACATCAGTAATATTCCAGCAGCACCTTATTTTATAAAGCTCAAACCTCCAGGGCTACCAACATTGCTACCACTTTTGCTACTATTTCTATTACTACTACTGCGACTATTACCGCTACTATCGAATTAAATCAAAATTGTTTCAATAAAGCAAGGTTGTCAAAATAGACCAGGTTGTCAAGATATGCAGGCGGGATATCTTAGGACTGGCAAAGGGTAGAAAGTAGAATCTTTCAGAGAAAGTTTATGTTGCTTCAAAACTGAATCAAAAGGCACAATGTGCATGATGGTTGTCGAAAAGACGTCTCAGCAATAACTTAATGGCAACCAAGGGTATTAAGTTGAAACTTTCAGTGCTACTATTATTACCACTTCTGCTTTAACTATTGAACTAAATCAAAGGGGCGTAAGTGTATCTAGGTTGTCAAAATAGCCCAAATAAAATGTCTGAAGAGCAGAATAGTGTATTAATTTTAATTCTTTAGGTTTATTTGAAGTCTAATAGTAAATCAAACAGCCTACTATACGCTTCGAAAAATGACGTCCAGCATGTAAATATTAAGGCAAAATTCTAACTTTAATCAAGAAAAAAAAAGGTTTAAAATTTTGTTTGCTTAACCAGAGAAAACGACAATTAAAAAAAAATTAATTTTAGAAAACGTTTCCACAAAAGAAGTACAAATTATGTTCTGGTCTTTAGAAGGTGTGGGAAGCGTCAGCCCTGCTCTTCTTACGTTCTGTTTGTTTTGAGTTTCACCCCCGGTTATTTATTCTAATTTCTTTTTGTTTTGTATTTTATTTCTTTATCGATGGTAATTAATGGCAGTTTTATGCTTGAAAAATTATTTACTAAGCAAGCTAAAAAGCTGAAAATCCGTGTAGTATATTTTTGGATAATTGTGTGTTTGTGGGCTTTTGAGAATATACTTTTTCCTATGCACTGAAACTTAAGAAAACCATAGTTCACAACCACAATAATGTATAAGGGCTATAGAAATGTGATAGATCTAGGCTAAAAAAAAAAAAATAATGAAAATTCATGTCGTGGTAACAAGAGTTGATTAGCTTAGCTGACGGAGCGATCAAGGGTGGCGACAAAACCCAGCGAAGCTGGATCTTTTTCTTTTTTTTTCTTTTTTTTGAATATTTAAAATCAATTGCGAATGAATCTGCAATTTTTCCTTCGCATTGAGGTAGGCTGATCAAGATAGAAATTTGAAAATATTTTGAGAAATATCTATTAATTAATAAAAGCGATTAAAATAGACACGCGCCTAAATTCCCAAGACGTACCGTCATGATAACAAGCGGGCAATTTATATGCTCTGAGTATCTTTCTGACTGGCGAGAAGAGAAAAAGCTCGGAGATGAAAACCACAAGTTAGTTTCTACTAATTTTAGTTGTTTAAGTTTAGCAAAATTGCACCTAAAACTCAAAAGAAAGAAGAGGAACACTACAAAGTATCGAACCAGGGTTACTTGTATGTGTGTTTTCGATAAAAAAAAAACTGGATAGAACAAGAAAAAATTCTTCTGCTCAAATAGCAGATACAATTTTGGTGATCCTTAAAATATAGGACTTTTTGGATCCCCCAAGTGCAGTTCTGCATGTTTTTTTTTAGAAATATGGGAAACTGAAGGTATCTTAACTTGAATCAATCGCTTTTGATTAATAATGAAAAATCGAATTTAATTTTGGAACAGACAAAATTTGACCAAAGGATTTTGCTTCGACCCGAAGAATCCGGGTTCATTGGAATGTCAAGATTTACTACTGTTGCTCACAGCCACGCCCTAACTTAAAGTTATTTCTCTATACAATACCGCCTTCAGATTTTCTAATAAAAGCTTGGATCTTTCTTTAACCATTATCAGTCAACAACAGTTAGGTTCTCAAAGCAAAACGCAAAATATGAGTCCTACAATGAAAATCGTAAGTTTTATTTTTCTGTTTTCACTACAAGAGAAAAAAACAATTTAGCTTCAGAGCAAAATATTTTAGCTTCAGAGTTTCCCCGAGACTTAAATTATACAGTAGTTTTCTTTTATGTAAATAAGCATATTATTTATCATTTTAGATTTTGGTTACATAATTATAGGTCTACCCTTCAAATGTTATTTGATAATTGGCAAAACTAGAATTCAAAATACAGCATCTTCCGTTTATTTTCTGGGTCTATATTTTCACTTCCTATTTTGCCTATTCACTCGCAAAACTAAATATGTCTCCAAGTTCCAATATTAGATGAAATTGGCAGCCTTAAAAAATTAGCTGAAGTATTAATATAACTAAGAGTAATGTAACAAAAAAGAAACCAAACTTCAAAATTGACAAATAGAAAAAGTGATCCAATTATGTCATTTCATTGAATGAAACACTAAAAAGGTCATTTTACCTTACATGGAATTTTTCTCCAGACAGGGCTTTTTCTCCAATTATCCATGGCTTGATGGTAACTTAATTTCAATTTAATGAAATTTAATAAGGATTTATAAAGCTGGACTAATATAATGTTGGCTGAACTGAATAATCATGTTTATCAAGTTTTAAATGCAAGGACTAAAGCGTTAAAATGTATATTGAAAATTTAAGAACATAAATTTTCCTGAAACACCATTCCTGAAAAAAAAGGGGTTGTCAATTTCTCAAACAGTCCGTAGTAACGAACTGTAAGTAAGGAGCGATTCGACCCGATAGTAGGCCTAACCAAAACTAATATAACGCAATTTCGATAGCAATTGATAGATCAAAACAATTGACTTTTTATACTGATTCCAAATATATAAAAGTCATTAACTTCAATGTTACCATCAAAACCTACGAGTCTCAGAAAATTTACGAGCTCTTGAGAAAAAAGCTCCCTTTTTCCACCCAAAGACATCCAATCAAAATGTTCAGCTAGTCATCTTGCTCAGTATAGTTGAAAAAGTGCAGAAACTATACCTATGGGATGACATGACACCCCTCCACCACAGTCCCTGGAGAAAGGGCTGTAAGTTATGCAATTTGCCCATTCTATAGATATAACATGGCATTTGTTATTAAGAAGTATCCGGAGCCTTTTATTGTGGAATTTTCTACGGGTAGGATGCCCCACGTGGAGAATTTTTGGTTGAGAACAGAGTTCACAAGAAAAATTTTACATGAGGGGGGGGGGTGAATTTCCTGGCATGGTTTGAAAAACGGTAAAAAATTAAATAAAAAAACTTGTTTTCAGTTGAAAGTAAGCAGCAAGATTAAAATTTAAAACAAACAGAAATTATTCGGTATGTGAGGGGGGATGGCCCTTCTCCATCTTTTGCTCCTTACGTTAAATTTTAGCTTGGCCTCACAATCCTTCAAGAAAGAATGCTCAAACACAAGAACCGTTTAATTTGAATGAGAAGTATTTTTGAAGAACTATAAGGCTTTAGCGTAAAGAATGAAGGTTAAGGAAAGGACAGCACTCCCTCATATACGTAATAATTTCCGTTCGTTTTAAGTTTTAAGGTTTTACCTCACTTTTTTCAATATTACATCGTAAGAAACTAAACTGATACTTAATATAAAAAATCTAGATATATTTTTCGCAGTTGCGACGAAACACTGAGTAAGTTTTCTTCTGTTTAGAGAAGAGTCTTTTTCCAAGTACTGATGGCTCCAGGGCCCCCAAAGGCTCTGGGGGCTCCAGGCCCCCAAAGGGGGGCTGCAGTCCCCCTCCTGGCTGAATGATGCTGCCTTATATTTTATGTTTCTTTTTTTTTGAGAATTCTATTATACAGGATTGGAAGTGCCAATTAGACCATCTAAGCCCCCCGCCTTAAAATTCAGCTTATTGGCGCCAATGCCCTTAACAGTAATTTTTACTAAATTCAGCCTAGTGTTTCAGTTTTATTAAAGTATATACTCTTGAAATGTTTACTTAGATATAGATTTTCATTCTAGTTGGCATCAATCTTTGGCTTCATCTCATTGACTAGTTCTGCGATTGTACCTGTTCATCAAGGACTGTTTCGTGCTCCTGCCGATGACAGTGCTATAATCCGTTCTGACAGGCTTGGAGGAAACTTTGCATATAGTGTACAAGAAGGCCATGCTTATCAAGCTGTGGCACCAGTTGTCCAAAATGTTCGTTCACCAGTTGCAGTTTCATACAGCCATCCATCGTTTGTTGCAGGACCAGTGGCTGCGTCAGCACCTATTGCATTGAAATATGCAGCACCGTTCACACCATCAGTGGAAGTAAAAGAAATGAAACCATTCGAAGTTAAATACGCAGTTCCGCAAATTAAATACTATGCAGCTCCTTCTGTTTTACAACATTTTTCTACCGTGGCATTGAAAGCAGCTGAGGCCCCAATGAAACCTCTTGTCTATTATGATGCACCAAAAGTTGAAGTCAAAGAAGGAAAAGCTGAGTATGAAGTTGTTGCACCATATGCTCAACCAGCATACGCTCACGCCATTGCTTTTTAAGATTCAAACCCAACTATTTATTGATAATTTATTTTTTTCGAAACTTTTTAAATAAAATTATATAATAAAATTAAGGCTAATATCAGCAGATGCTTAATAGTTTAGCATTTTGAACAGTTTGTGGGCCAAGTATAAGTAAGGAGAGGCTTCTGATAATAGTAAGCAAAACTCTAATAAGGGATTTTGATAAAAATATATACATCAAAAGAGTTGAATAGATATAGTAATTCTAAATATGTAAAATGACAAATCATTAAATTTGAAGTTACCCGCCAAAAGTTATGAGCAGGGGAAAATTTGTCTGATTTTCTAAAATGGGAATACACGCAAAAAGGCGGGTGATCTTGAAAAGATTATAATATGAAAATAAGCATATCATAGAACTCTGCTCCAGAAAATTAAAGCTTCTATTTACCAAAAATGCAAAATTTTAACCTTTGCCGAAAATAATGATCTCTAGGGTGACCGTAAGAATGTTTCCCAGGGTAACGGTATCGAACAAATAGTCATAAAAATGGATATGCTTTTAGATATCCAAAGATTTAGGATGGAGAGGATGAACCGGAAACAGATGGCGAAAGGTGGCCTTGCCCTGTATATTGCCGATCATCTTGTATATAATTTTCGAAGTGATTTGAGTAGAAATGAGGAAGGAATCTTTGAATCCCTTTTTATTGAGATTAATTCAGGTTGTAAGAATTTAGTTGTTGGTTTGTCTTACAGATCCCCTAGTGGATCTATTCCTTCGTTTATGAAAATTCTAGAAGAGGTTTTGGACTTACTCCAAAAGCATCCTTGCGAGCTAATCCTTATGGGGGATTTCAATATTAACCTGCTGGATCAAAATTCTGCTTCGGCTGCAGATTTTTTGTCAATGATGCTTTCTGCGGGAGCTCTACCTTCAGTTTGTATACCAACCCGAGTTACTGAGATGCATGCATCACTTATTAGTAGTAAGTCGTATAAAGGTTAAAATCCTACCCGCAAACTTACGCCTGAGGCAGCGGGTATGCGTGTAGGTTTTCAACGAATTGGGGGTTACCAGGGTCATTAGCATAGAGGTACCGTTTCTATAGAAGCTATAGTAATTTAAAATATCATATGGAATTTGCTTGAAGGTATGTACTTTGCGTACGTGCCCATACCAAACAGGTTGGTCATAATCTGTTCTGCTTCAAGTTTTTTCTGGCACAATTAACTGAATTTCTATTTCATGATAAACAGGTTTTTTTTTTTTAGGTTACATCCGTGCTGGAAAAACCGGTGTATCTTTTTAGTTTTCTTTACATTACAGATTAGGAAGAGAATTGAATTCAAAGAGAATAGTTTTTATTTGCAAGGATATGAGTAGAGGAAAAAAATGAGGGATGCATTTACATTATCGGAGATTAATGATGGAGCTAACAACAGTGATGTAATTACTTCTTTAGTTTACGAGATTTGCGAATTTTTTTTTGCGAAAAGATATTTGCGAAAAGATATTTGCGTAGACGCTTACAAGGGGCATTGCTAGAAAGTATTCAATAGCTTAATTGAAAAGTAACGATAGAATGACATTGTGACTTGACCTAGCTTTACCTCGCCGATGTTGTCTGTATAATACGTAAGTAACTTTTGAAAAATATTGTAAATTTAAAAATAACTGGCTGAAAAGTGTTAGGCGGGGGGTGGGTTGCATAGAGGGGTGAGTTGCACGAGGGTTCAGTTAAAGAGGATACAGTTGCACGGAGGGATTTCGGTTATACACGGGTTCAGTTACAAGGGGGGGGTTCAGTTGCACGGGGGGGGTATCCTTTTTTTTTTCGTAAATCGGGCTCCCTGTTTTCAGAAACGCTTCACTATAAATAAGGCTATTGTGTCTTTCTGAACTTTCTGTGCGAGGCAGGGATAACTATTTAGTTTAAATAATTCTAGGAGGAATCGAGTTTTGTGGCTGGTGTTGAAAAATGGTACTTGTTAAATATTCGGGTAAACATTCGACTATAAATAAGGCTATTGCGTCTTTCTGAACTTTCTGTTTGAGGCGTTGGTAAGTATTTAGTTTAAATATCTCTAGGAGGAATTGAGTTTTGTGGATGGTGTTGAAAAATGGTAAGTGTTGAATATTTGGGTAAACATACGGTTAAGAAACGCTTCACTATAAATAAGGCTATTGTGTCTTTCTGAACTTTCTGTGCGAGGCAGGGATAACTATTTAGTTTAAAAAATTCGAGGAGGACTTGAGTTTTGTGGCTGTTGTGGAAAACTGGTACTTGTTAAATATTCGGGTAAACATTCGACTATAAATAAGGCTATTTAGTATTTCTGAACTTTCTTTTGGAGGCGGTGGTAAGTATTTAGTTTAAATAATTCTAGGAGGAATTGAGTTTTGTGGATGGTGTTGAAAAATGGTACGTGTTGAATATTTGGGTAAACATACGGCTAAGAAACGCTTCACTATAAATAATGGTACGTGTTGAATATTTGGGTAAACATACGGTTAAGACACGCTTCACTATAAATAAGGCTATTGTGTCTTTCTGAACTTTCTGTGCGAGGCAGGGATAGATATTTAGTTTAAATAAGTCTAGGAGGAATTGAGTTTTGTGGCTGGTGTGGAAAAATGTTTCTTGTTAAATATGTGGGTAAACATTCGACTATAAATATGGCTCTTGCGTCTTTCTGAACTTTCTGTTGGAGGCGGGGGTAAGTATTTAGTTTAAATAATTCTAGGAGGAATTGAGTTTTGTGGATGGTGTTGAAAAATGGTACGTGTTGAATATTTGGGTAAACATACGGCTAAGAAACGCTTCACTATAAATAAGGCTATTGTGTCTTTCTGAACTTTCTGTGCGAGGCATGGATAACTATTTATTTTAAATAATTCTAGGCGGATTTGAGTTTTGTGGCTGGTGTGGGAAAATGGTACTTGTTAAATATTCTGGTAAACATTAGACTATAAATATGGCTAGTGCGTCTTTCTGAACTTTTTCTTGGAGGCGGGGGTAAGTATTTAGTTTAAATAGTTCTAGGGGGAATTGAGTTTTGTGGATGGTGTTGAAAAATGGTAAGTGTTGAATATTTGGGTAAACATACGGTTAAGAAACGCTTCACTATAAATCTGTCTCTTGTGTCTTTCTGCACTTTATGTGCGTTTAAGTTATTAATATTTTGTTTATATAATTCTAGTAGGTATTGAGTTTTGTGGCTGGTGTGGAAAAATGGTACTTGTTAAATATTCGGGTAAACATTCGACTATAAATATGGCTATTGCGTCTTTCTGAACTTTCTGTTGGAGGCGGGGGTAAGTATTTAGTTTAAATATTTCTAGGAGGACTTGAGTTTTGTGGATGGTGTTGAAAAATGGTACGTGTTGAATATTTGGGTAAACATACGGCTAAGAAACGCTTCACTATAAATAAGGCTATTGTGTCTTTCTGAACTTTCTGTGCGAGGCAGGGATAACTATTTAGTTTAAATAATTCTAGGAGGAATTGAGTTTTGTGGCTGGTGTGGAAAAATGGTACTTGTTAAATATTCGGGTAAACATTCGACTATAAATAAGGCTATTGCGTCTTTCTGAACTTTCTGTTGGAGGCGGGGGTAAGTATTTAGTTTAAATATTTCTAGGAGGAATTGAGTTTTGTGGTTGGTGTTGAAAAATGGTACTTGTTAAATATTAGGGTAAACATACTACTATAAATATGTCTATTGAGTCTTTCTGAACTTTCTGTTGGAGGCGGGGGTAAGTATTTAGTTTAAATAATTCTAGGAGGAATTGAGTTTTGTGGATGGTGTTGAAAAATGGTACGTGTTGAATATTTGGGTAAACATACGGCTAAGAAACGCTTCACTATAAATAAGGCTATTGTGTCTTTCTGAACTTTCTGTGCGAGGCAGGGATAACTATTTAGTTTAAATAATTCTAGGAGGAATTGAGTTTTATGACTGGTGTGGAAAAATGGTACTTGTTAAATATTCGGGTGGTTTTTCTTTACTTGATGGTCATTAAAAACGAAATTTTTGTGTTAAATAAGTAGTTTTTGTATCTTTTAAAAGAGCTTTACAGGGTTTGAGAGACTCAGTTGCCTAATTCTGTGTGGTTTTCCTTTACTTGGTGGTCATTAAAAACTAAATTTTTGTGTTAAATAATTAGTTTTTGTATCTTTTAAAAGAGCTTTACGGGGATTGAGAGACTCAGTTTCCGGATTCAGTGTGGTTTTTCTTTACTTGATGGTCATTATAAAAGGAATTTTTGTGTTCAATAAGTAGTTTTTGTATCTTTTAAAATAGATTTACGGGGATTGAGAGACTCAGTTACCGGATTCTGGGTGGTTTTCCTTTACTTTGTGGTCATTAAAAACTAAATTTTTGTGTTAAATAAGTAGTTTTTGTATCTTTTAAAAGAGCTTTACGGGTATTGAGAGACTCAGTTGCCGGATTCCGTGTGGTTTTTCTTTACTTGATTGTCAATAAAAAACAAAATTTTGTGTTAAATAAGTAGTTTTTTTATCTTTTAAAAGAGCTTTAAGGGGTTTTAGAGACTCAGTTGACGGATTCCGTGTGGTTTTTCTTTACTTTATTGTCATTAAAAACGAAATTTTTGTGTTAAATAAGTAGTTTTTGTATCTTTTAAAAGAGCTTTACGGGGATTGAGAGACTCAGTTTTACCTTATCACAGTTACATTTTCATGATTTTGCAAAGTTCATTTTGAATTTCTTTCGTTGAAATTCAAGAGTTGGAATATTTAAGTAGTGTTTGTTTGTGTTTTACCTTGTCACAGTTCTATTTTCTTGATTTTTCAAAGTTCATTTTGAATTTGTTTAGTTGAAATTCAAGAGTTGGAATATTTCAGTAGTGTTTGGTTGTGTTTTACCTTGTCACAGTTACATTTTCTTGATTTTTCAAAGTTCATTTTTAATTTGTTTCGCTGTAATTCAAGAGTTTGAATATTTAAGTAAGGTTTGTTTTTTATTTACATTGAGCAATTACATTTTATTGATTTTTAAAATTTCATTTTGAATTTATTTCGTTGAAATGCAAGAGTTGGTATTTTTCAGTATTGTTTGGTTGTCTTTTACCTTGTCACAGTTACATTTTCTTGATTTTTCAAAGTTCATTTTGAATTTGTTTCGTTGAAATGCAAGAGTTGGAATATTTCAGTAGTGTTTTGGTTATTATTTACCTTGTCAAAGTTAAAATTTATTGATTTTAGATTTTCTTGATTTTTCAAAGTTCATTTTGAATTTCTTTCGTTGAAATGGAAGAGTTGGAATATTTCAGTAGTGTTTGGTTGTGTTTTACCTTGTAACAGGTACATTTTCTTGATTTTTTCAAAGTTCATTTTGAATTTCTTTCGCTGAAATGCAAGAGTTGGAATAGTTCAGTAGTGTTTGGTTGTGATTTACCTTGTCACAGTTACAATTTCTTGATTTTTCAAAGTTCTTTTTGAATATATTTCGTTGACATGATATAGTTTTACTCTTTCTTTAGTGTTTGGGTGTGTTGTCCATTTTCACATCTACTTTTTATTGATTTTTCAAATTTAATTTTGAATTTCTTTCGCTGAAATGCAAGAGTTGGAATATTTCAGTATTGTGTGTTTGTGTTGTACATTGTCACAGTTACATTTTATTGATTTTTAAAAGTTAATTTTGAATTTCTTTCGCTGAAATGCAAGAGTTGGAATACTTAAGTGTCACAGTTACATTTTCTTGATTTTTCAAAGTTCATTTTGAATTTCTTTCGTTGAAATGCAAGAGTTGGAATATTTCAGTAGTTTACCTTGTCACAGTTACATTTTCTTGATTTTTCAAAGTTCATTTTGAATTTCTTTCATTGAAATGCAAGAGTTGGAATATTTCAGTTATTTTTGTTTTTGATTTACATTGATCACTTAAATTTTCTTGATTTTTAAAATTTAATTTTTAATTTCTTTCCTTGAAATGCAAGAGTTGGAATATTTCAGTAGTGTCTGGTTGTGTTTTACCTTGTCACAGTTACATTTTCTTGATTTTTCAAAGTTAATTTTGTATTTGTTTAGTTGAAATGAAAGAGTTGGAATATTTGAGTAGTGTTTGGTTATGGTTTACATTGTCAATGTTACATTTTCTTGATTTTTCATAGTTCATTTTGATTTTCTTTCGTTGAAATGCAAGAATTGGAATATTTCAGTAGTGTTTGGTTATGGTTTACCTTGTCATAGTTACATTTTCTTTATTTATCAAAGTTTATTTTGAATTTCTTTCATTGAAATGCAAGAGTTGGAATATTTCAGTAGTGTTTGGTTGTGGTTTACCTTGTCACAGTTACATTTTCTTGATTTTTCAAAGTTCATTTTGAATTTTTTTCATTGAAATGCAAGAGTTGGAATATTTCAGTGTCACAGTTAAATTTTCTTGATTTTTCAAAGTTCATTTTGAATTTCTTTCGTTGAAATTTAAGAGTTGGAATATTTCAGTAGTGTTTGGTTGTGTTTTACCTTGTCACAGTTACCTTTTCTTGATTTTTCAAAGTTCATTTTGAATTTCTTTCGTTGAAATGCAAGAGTTTGAATATTTCAGTACTTGTTGTTTTTTATTTACCTTGATCACTTAAAATTTATTGATTTTTAAAAGTTCATTTTTAATTTATTTCGTTGAAATTCAAGAGTTGGAATATTTCAGTAGTGTTTGGTTGTGTTTTACCTTGTCACAGTTACATTTTCTTGATTTTTCAAAGTTCATTTTGAATTTGTTTCGTTGAAATGCAAGAGTTGGAATATTTCAGTAGTGTTTTGTTTGTGTTTTACATTTTCACAGTTACATTTTATTTATTTTTCAAAGTTAATTTTTATTTTATTTCGTTGAAATGCAAGAGTTGGAATATTTCAGTAGTGTTTGGTTATGGTTTAACTTGTCACAGTTACATTTTCTTGATTTTTCAAAGTTCATTTTGAATTTCTTTCGTTGAAATGCAAGAGTTGGAATATTTCAGTAGGGTTTGGTTGTGGTTTAACTTGTCACAGTTACAGGTTCTGGATTTTTCAAAGTTCATTTTGAATTTCTTTCATTGAAATGCAAGAGTTGGAATATTTCAGTAGTGTTTGGTTGTGGTTTACCTTGTCACAGTTACATTTTCATGAATTTTCAAAGATGATTTTGAATTTATTTCGTTGAAATGCAAGAGTTGAAATATTTCAGTAGTGTTTGGTTGTGGTTTACCTTGTCACCGTTAAATTTTCTTGATTTTTCAAAGTTCATTTTGAATTTCTTTAGTTGAAATGCAAGAGTTGTAATATTTAAGTATTGTGTGGTTGTGGTTTAACATGTCACAGTTAAATTTTCTTGATATTTCAAAGTTCATTTTGATTTTCTTTCGTTGAAATGCAAGAGTTGGAATATTTTAGTAGTGTTTGGTTATGGTTGACCTTGTCAAAGTTACATTTTCTTGATTTTTCAATGTTCATTTTGAATTTCTTTCGTTGAAATGCAAGAGCTGGAATATTTCAGTAGTGTTCGGTAGTGGTTTAACTTATCACACTTACATTTTCTTTATTTTTCAAAGTTTATTTTGAATTTATTTCAATTAAATGCAAGAGTTGGATTATTTAAGTCGTTGTTGTTCTTTTTTTACAGTATCACAGACAAAATTTATTGATTTTTCAAAGTTCATTTTGAATTTCTTTCGTTGAAATGCAAGAGTTGGAATATTTCAGTAGTGTTTGGTTGTGGTTTACCTTGTCACCGTTAAATTTTCGTGATTTTTCAATGTTCATTTTGAATTTCTTTCTTTGAAATGCACGAGTTTGTATATTTCAGTAGTGTTTGGTTGTGGTTTACCTTGTCACAGTTCCATTTTCGTGATTTTTCAAAGTTCATTTTGAATTTCTTTAGTTTAAATGAAAGAGTTGGAATATTTCAGTAGTGTTTGATAGTGGTTTACCTTGTCACAGTTACATTTTCTTGATTTTTTAAAGTTCATTTTGAATTTCTTTCGTTGAAATGCAAGAGTTGGAATATTTCAGTAGTGTTTGCTTGTGGTTTAACCTGTCACAGTTACATTTTCTTGATTTTTCAAAGTTCATTTTGAATCATTCAAGAAACGTGATTAAACACGTTTTTAAACTACATGCTATTTGCATGCCTTTCCTTGACACCTTTCCAAACGAGCGGGGATTCCCCGCTGGTTCCTACACATTGCAAAAAGTGAGCAGTACGAAAACTCCACATTTTCAACCAGACTGGTTTTTAGACAACCCACCCACAGAGATGACACACACACATAGAAACGAGACACGCACAGACACGACACACAAACAGAGTCATAGTGAGAGAGATATCGAAAAAGTTGGGTTGACCTAGGTTCACTTAGAGTGGCGCGCCACTCTAAGTGAACCTAGGTCAACCCAACTTTTGGATATCTCTCTCACTATGACTCTGTTTGTGTGTCGTGTCTGTGCGTGTCTCGTTTCTATGTGTGTGTGTCATCTCTGTGGGTGTGTTGTCTAAAAAACCAGTCTGGTTGAAAATGTGGAGTTTTCGTACTGCTCACTTTTTGCAATGTGTAGGAACCAGCGGGGAATCCCCGCTCATTTGGAAAGGTGCCAAGGAAAGGCATGCAAATAGCATGTAGTTTAAAAACGTGTTTAATCACGTTTCTTGAATGATTCAAAATGAACTTTGAAAAATCAAGAAAATGTAACTGTGACAGGGTAAACCACAAGCAAACACTACTGAAATATTCCAACTCTTGCATTTCAACTAAAGAAATTCAAAATTAACTTAGAAAAACAAAGATACTGTAACTGTGAATCGGTAAAAATAAAACAAAAAATACTTAACTATTACGACTAGATATATTCAAATATAGATATTAAAAATGAACTTTGAAAAATCAAGAAAATGTAACTGTGACAAGGTAAACCACAACCAAACACTACTGAAATATTCCAACTCTTGCATTTCAACGAAAGAAATTCAAAATGAACTTTGAAAAATCAAGAAAATTTAACGGTGACAAGGTAAACCACAACCAAACACTACTGAAATATTCCAACTCTTGCATTTCAACGAAAGAAATTCAATATGAACTTTGAAAAATCAAAAAAATGAAACTATGACAAGGTTAACCATAAACAAACACTAATGAAATATTCCAACTATTGCATTTCAAAGAAGTAAATTCAAATGAACTTTGAAAAATCAACAAAATGTAACTGTGACAAGGTCAACCACAACCAAACACTACTGAAATATTCCAACTCTTGCATTTCAACGAAAGAAAATCAAAATGAACTTTGAAAAATAAAGAAAATGTAACTGTGACAAGGTAAACCATAACCAAACACTACTAAAATATTCCAACTCTTGCATTTCAACGAAAGAAAATCAAAATTAACTTTGAAAAATCTAGAAAATTTAACTGTGACATGGTAAACCACAACCAAACACTACTGAAATATTCCAACTCTTTCATTTCAACGAAATAAATTCAAAATGAACTTTGAAAAATCAAGAAAATTTAACGGTGACAAGGTAAACCACAACCAACCACTACTTAAATATTACAACTCTTGCATTTCAATGAAAGAAATTCAAAATGAACTTTGAATAATCAAGAGTAAGTAACGTTTAAATTGTAAAAAAATTAAACACACTACTGAAATATTCCAACACTTTCATTTAAATGAAAGAAATTCAAAATAAAAATTTAAAAATCCGTATAATGTAAATGTGACAAGGTAAACAAAAATGAATCACAACTGAAATATTCCGACTCTTGCATTTCAAAGAAAGAAATTCAAAATGAACTTTGAAAAATCAAGAAAATGTAACTGTGACAAGGTAAACCATAACCAAACACTACTGAAATATTCCAACTCTTGCATTTCAACGAAAGAAATTCAAAATGAACTTTGAAAAATCAAGAAAATGTAACTGTGAAAAGGTAAAACCCAACCAAAACACTACTGAAATATTCCATATCTTTCATTTAAAAGATACAAATTCCAAATTAACTTTGAAAAATCAAGAAAATGTAACTGTGACAAGGTAAAAGACAACCAAACACTACTGAAATATTCCAACTCTTGCATTTCAAGTAAATAAATTCAAAATGAAATTTTAAAAATCAAGAAAATGTACTTGCTCAAGGTAAATCACAACCAAACATTACTTAAATATTCAAACTATTTCATTTCAACGAAAGAAATTCAAAATCAACTTTGAAAAATCAAGAAAATTTAACTGTGACAAGTTAAACCACAACCAAACACTACTGAAATATTCCAACTCTTGCATTTCAACGAAAGAAATTCAAAATGAACTTTGAAAAATCAAGAAAATGTAACTGTGACACTGAAATATTCCAACTCTTGCATTTCAATGAAAGAAATTCAAAATGAACTTTGAAAAATTAAGAAAATGTAAGTATGATCCGTTAAACCATAAGAATACACTAATGAAAAATTCCAACTCTTGCATTTCAAGGATAGAAATTCAATATGAACTTTCAAAAATCAATAAAATGTAAATTTGACACGTTAAAACATAACCAAAAACTACTCAAATATTCCAACTCTTGCATTTCAACGAAAGAAATTCAAAATGAAATTTGAAAAATAAAGAAAATTTAACTGTGACAAGGTAAACCAAAACCAAACACTACTAAAATATTCCAACTCTTGCATTTCAACTAAACAAATACAAAATCAACTTTTAAAAATCAAGAAAATGTAACTTTGACAAGTTAAAACAAAACCAAACACTACTGAAATATTCCAACTCTTGCATTTCAAGTAAATAAATTCAAAATGAACTTTGAAAAATCAATAATATGTAATTGATAAAGGTAAATCACAATCAAACATAAATGAAATATTCCAACTCTTGAATTTCAACGAAACAAATTCAAAATGAACTTTGAAAAATCAAGAAAATGTAACTGTGACAAGGTAAAACACAACCAAACACTACTGTAATATTCCAACTCTTGCATTTCAACGAAAGAAATTCAAAATGAACTTTGAAAAATCAAGAAAATGTAACTGTGACACTGAAGTATTCCAACTCTTGCATTTCAGCGAAAGAAATTCAAAATGAACTTTGAAAAATCAAGAAAATGTAACTGTGACAAGGTAAACCACAATCAAACACAACTGAAATATTCCAACTCTTGCATTTCAGCGAAAGAAATTCAAAATGAACTTTGAAAAATCAAGAAAATGTAACTGTGACATGGTAAAACATAACCAAACACTACTGAAATATTACAACTCTTACATTTCAACGGAAGAAATTCAAAATGAAATTTTAAAAATCAAGAAAATGTAAATGTGAAAAGGTAAATCACAACCAAACACTACTGAACTATTCCAACTCTTGCATTTCATCGAAAGAAATTCACAATGAACTTTGAAAAAATCAAGAAAATGTAACTGTGACAAGGTAAACCACAACCAAACACTACTGAAATATTCCAACTCTTCCATTTCAACGAAAGAAATTCAAAATGAACTTTGAAAAATCAAGAAAATGTAACATAAACAAGATGAAACTGTGAAAAGCAAAACCAAAACCAAACAATACTGAAATATTCAAACTCTTGCATTTCAACTAAACAAATTCAAAATGAACTTTGAAAAATCAAGAAAAGGTAACAGTGACATGGAAAAACACAACCAAACAATACTGAAATATTCAAAATCTTGAATTTAAAGGAAATAAATTCAAAATTAAATTTTAAAAATCAATAAAATTTAAGTGATAAATGTAAAAAACAACCAAAAAGAACTGAAATATTCAAACTCTTTAATTTCAACGAAATAAATTCAAAATGATCTTTGAAAAATCAAGAAAATTTAACTGTGACAAGGTAAAACACAACCAAACACTACTGAAATATTCCAACTCTTGCATTTCAACGAAAGAAATTCAAAATGAACTTTGAAAAATCAAGAAAATGTAACTTTGACAAGGTAAACCACAACCAAACACTACTGAAATATTCCAACTATTGAATTTCAACGAAAGAAATTCAAAATGAACTTTGAAAAATCAAGAAAATGTAACTGTGACAAGTTAAAACTGAGTCTCTCAATCCCCGTAAAGCTCTTTTAAAAGATACAAAAACTACTTATTTAACACAAAAATTTCGTTTTTAATGACCATAAAGTAAAGAAAAACCACACGGAATCAGGCAATTGAGTCTCTCAAACCCCTTAAAGCTCTTTTAAAATATACAAAAAATAATTATTTAACAAAAAAATTTCGTTTTTAATGACCATAACGTAAAGAAAAACCACACGGAATCCGGCAACTGAGTCTCTCAATACCCGTAAAGCTCTTTTAAAAGATACAAAAACTACTTATTTAACACAAAAATTTATTTTTTAATTAACACCAAGTAAATGAAAACCACACGGAATCCGGAAACTGAGTCTCTCAATCCCCTTAAAGCTATTTTAAAAGATACAAAAACTACTTATTTAACACAAAAATTCCGTTTTTAATGACCATCAAGTAAAGAAAAACCACACGGAATCCGGCAACTGAGTCTCTCAATCCCCGTAAAGCTCTTTTAAAAGATACAAAAACTACTTATTTAACACAAAAATTTCGTTTTTAATGACCACCAAGTAAAGTAAAACCACACTGAATTAGGCAACTGAGTCTCTCAAACCCTGTAAAGCTATTTTAAAAGATACAAAAACTACTTATTTAACACAAAAATTTCGTTTTTAATGACCATCAAGTAAAGAAAAACCACCCGAATATTTAACAAGTACCATTTTTCCACACCAGTCATAAAACTCAATTCCTCCTAGAATTATTTAAACTAAATAGTTATCCCTGCCTCGCACAGAAAGTTCAGAAAGACACAATAGCCTTATTTATAGTGAAGCGTTTCTTAGCCGTATGTTTACCCAAATATTCAACACGTACCATTTTTCAACACCATCCACAAAACTCAATACCTCCTAGAACTATTTAAACTAAATACTTACCCCCGCCTCCAACAGAAAGTTCAGAAAGACGCAATAGTCATATTTATAGTCGTATGTTTACCCAAATATTTAACAAGTACCATTTTTCAACACCACCCACACAACTCAATTCCTCCTAGAACTATTTAAACTAAATACTTAACCCCGCCTCCAACAGAAAGTTCAGAAAGACTCAATAGCCTTATTTATAGTCGAATGTTTACCCGAATATTTAACAATTACCATTTTTCCACACCAGCCACAAAACTCTATTCCTCCTAGAATTATTTAAACTAAATAGTTATCCCTGCCTCGCACAGAAAGTTCAGAAAGACACAATAGCCTTATTTATAGTGAAGCGTTTCTTAGCCGTATGTTTACCCAAATATTCAACACGTACCATTTTTCAACACCATCCACAAAACTCAATTCCTCCTAGAATTATTTAAACTAAATACTTACACCCGCCTCCAACAGAAAGTTCAGAAAGACGCAATAGCCATATTTATAGTCGACTGTTTACACGAATATTTAACAAGTACCATTTTTCCACACCAGCCACAAAACTCAATTCCTACTAGAATTATTTAAACTAAATAGTTATCCCTGCCTCGCACAGAAAGTTCAGAAAGACACAATAGCCTTATTTATAGTGAATCGTTTCTTAACCGTATGTTTACCCCAATATTCAACACTTACCATTTTTCAACACCATCCACAAACCTCAATTCCTTCTAGAACTATTTAAACTATATACTTACCCCCGCCTCCAAGAAAAAGTTCAGAAAGACGCACTAGCCTTATTTATAGTCAAATGTTTACCCGAATATTTAACAAGTACCATTTTCCCACACCAGCCACAAAACTCAATTCCTCCTAGAATTATTTAAACTAAATAGTTATCCCTGCCTCGCACAGAAAGTTCAGAAAGACACAATAGCCTTATTTATAGTGAAGCGTTTCTTAGCCGTATGTTTACCCAAATATTCAACACGTACCATTTTTCAACACCATCCACAAAACTCAATTCCTCCTAGAAATATTTAAACTAAATACTAACCCCCGCCTCCAACAGAAAGTTCAGAAAGACGCAATAGGCATATTTATAGTCGAATGTTTACCCGAATATTTAACAAGTACCATTTTTCCACACCAGCCACAAAACTCAATTCCTCCTAGAATTATTTAAACTAAATAGTTATCCCTGCCTCGCACAGAAAGTTCAGAAAGACACAATAGCCTTATTTAAAGTGAAGCGTTTCTTAGCCGTATGTTTACCCAAATATTCAACACGTAGCCTTATTTATAGTGAGGCGTTTCTTAGCCGTATGTTTACCCAAATATTCAACACGTACCATTTTTCAACACCATCCACAAAACTCAATTCCTCCTATAATTATTTAAACTAAATACTTACCCCCGCCTCCAACAGAAAGTTCAGAAAGACTCACTAGCCATATTTATAGTCTAATGTTTACCCGAATATTTAACAAGTACCATTTTTCCACACCAGCCACAAAACTCAATTCCTCCTAGAATTATTTAAACTAAATAGTTATCCCTGCCTCTCACAGAAAGTTCAGAAAGACACAATAGCCTTATTTATAGTGAAGCGTTTCTTATCCGTATGTTTACCCAAATATTCAACACTTACCATTTTTCAACACCATCCACAAAACTCAATTCCTCCTAGAGATATTTAAACTAAATACTTA
Source organism: Artemia sp. Qi Xiang Cuo (assembly GCF_049724085.1). Taxonomy (NCBI): domain Eukaryota; kingdom Metazoa; phylum Arthropoda; class Branchiopoda; order Anostraca; family Artemiidae; genus Artemia; species Artemia sp. Qi Xiang Cuo. The sequence continues at coordinate 7,589,132 of NW_028297432.1, forward strand.
CCCCCGCCTCCAACAGAAAGTTCAGAAAGACGCAATAGCCTTATTTATAGTCGAATGTTTACCCGAATATTTAACAAGTACCATTTTTCCACACCAGCCACAAAACTCAATTCCTCCTAGAATTATTTAAACTAAATAGTTATCCCTGCCTCGCACAGAAAGTTCAGAAAGACACAATAGCCTTATTTATAGTGAAGCGTTTCTGAAAACAGGGAGCCCGATTTACGAAAAAAAAAAGGGATACCCCCCCCCCGTGCAACTGAACCCCCCTTGTAACTGAACCCGTGTATAACCGAAATCCCTCCGTGCAACTGTATCCTCTTTAACTGAACCCTCGTGCACCTCACCCCTCTCTGCGCCCCACCCCCCGCATAACACGTTTCAGCCATTTCTTGTTAAAGTGACAATATTTTTCAAACGTTACTTACGTATTATACAGACCACATCGGCGAGGTAAAGCTAGGTCAAGTCACAATGTCAATCTGTCGTTAATTTTCAATTAAGCTATTGAATACTTTCTAGCAATGCCCCTTGTAAGCGTCTACTAAAATATCTTTTCGAAAATATATTTTCGCAAAAAAAAAAATTCTCAAGTCTCGTAAAATAAAGAAGTAATTACATCACTGTTGTTAGCTCCATCATTAATCTCCAATAATGTAAATGGATCCCTCATTTTTTTCCTCTACTAATATCCTTGCAAATAAAAACTATTCTATTTGAATTCAATTCTCTTACTAATATGTAATGTAAAGAAAACTAAAAAGATCCACCTGTTTTTCCAACACGGATGTAACCTAAAAAAAAAACTTGTTTATCATGAAATAGAAATTCAGTTAATTGTGCCAGAAAAAACTTGAAGCAGAACAGATTATGACCAACCTGTTTGGTATGGGCACGTACGCAAAGTCTATACCTTCAAGCAAATTCCATATGATATTTCAAATTACTATACCATCTATAGAAATGATACCTCTTGGCAAATGACCCTGGTAACCGTCCAATGCGTTGAAAACCTACACGCATACCCGCTGCCTCAGGCGTAAGTTTGCGGGTAGGATTTTAACCTTTATACGACTTACTACTCTTATTGATAATATTTTTTCGTCACTAGATGTCTTAGATAATTCGGTGATGATTAGTGATATTTCTGATCATGTCCCTGCTATTTCACGGTATAGGACTGCTAATCGATCGCAGCGTAAAGTTTCGCCATCTAATCTCCCATTTTTCCGTTTTGGTGTCAGTGAGATCAGTCTACTTAAATTTCGTTTGACTGATCAGTCATGGGATAGTTTGGATTCTGAATCAGATTTTAACCGCTCTTTTGATTTCTTTTATGATTCAGTAAAAGAAGGTATCCTAGAAGTTTGCCACCAGAATCCAAAGCCTCATACCTCGAAAAGGATAGTACTGCTGAATCCGTGGATGACTCCAGGTCTCCATAAAAGCTGGAAAAGGAAAAATTATTTGTGGAAACTATACAAGGCTTCGTCATCTGCTTCTCATCATCAGCGGTTCAAGGCCTATAGGAATATATTTAATTCTCTGTGTCGGAAGGCCAAGTCTCAGCATTATCACAGGAAATTTTCTGAGTGTGGAAAGGATGTTGGGAAGACATGAAAAATTATTAATTCTGTACTTAAACCTACTCCCCCTCCGCCTTCAGTTCCAACAACGCTGATAGTTGACGGTAAAACTGTTCAAGGAGAAGAAAATGTTCAGCTAGAGCTTACGTCTTATTTTGCTAATATAGGAAAAGCGACTGCTTCATCTGTGAGCTCTACAACTCCTCGTTGCGATTTCAGAGCCTATCTTGGACCCCCATGTTTAAAGTCAATGGTCTTGAACCCTGTTTCGGAGTTTGAGGTAGCTCGAATCGTTAATGCACTGAAAGGTTCATCGTCTTCAGGGCCAGACAGAATTCCTACAAGGGTTATCCGTGCCGTTCTTCCCGCTATTCTGTCACCATTGACTAAGCTTGTCAATCTGTCTTTCGTGAATGGAATTTTTCCCTGAATCACTCAAGCGAGCTAAGGTTATAGTGCTGTATAAAGGTGGGTCCCGGAGTGATCTTGCTAATTATAGGCCAATTTCTCTTCTATCTGTTTTCAGCAAAATTTTTGAGAAGGCTATGCTATCCAGGCTTCTTAGTTTTCTGGATGTCAAAAATTTTTTCCATGATTTCCAGTTTGGATTCCGAGCAAATCACTCTACAGAGCATGCTTGCGCATCTCTCTTGAATTTCATTCATTCGGCAATAGATTTTGGTCTTATCCCGGCAACTTTTTTTTTGGATGTTCGTAAAGCTTTTGATTCTTTGACTCATCAGATTCTTCTTTGGAAATTATCGCATATTGGTATAAGATCAAATGTTTTTTCTTGGTTTGAATCATATCTTTCTGGTAGACTTATTTCAATTGATCTGCTTTTCCGAAGCCCTTCTGAAGTAGAATATGGTGTCCCCCAGGGATCTGTTCTTGGCCCCGTTTTATTTCTGATTTATGTCAATGATCTGATTTCAGCAGTCAAGAACACCAGTCCTCTGGTATGCTGCAATCTGTGTCATCCGGATGTTCCTTCGTGTCCCAATGCTACTTCTAATGAAGATTGCCTCGTTGCTTTTGCTGACGACAGCACTTTTGGGACTCTAGGGAGGACGGAATGTGATGTCAGGTCTAATCTGGTGGTAATATTTGAGAGAGTAGTTTCATGGTTTGAGGCGAATTACTTGGCCTTGAATGTTACCAAGTCACATTTTCTTATTTTTCCTCGAATTGGTGTAGCTTTCCCTCAACTGACACAGCTTCAGGTGTCACAAGGCTTCTTGTGTAGACCAAAGAATCGGTTGGTCCGATTTCGTGGTATCCTAATTGATGAGAACCGTTCGTTTAGAAACCATATAGCCATGATTAGGGTTAAGGTCTCACGGAGTTTGGGTGTCATTCGAAAACTCAAACACACCTTTCCTGGATCTATTCTGAAGCTTCTTTTTTTCTGCCTTGTCCAGTCATATGTCTCTTATTGCCCCATAGTATGGATGTCTACTTTTCCTTCTACACTGCGGTCGCTTTATTTAATGTTTAATAAAAAACCGCGTCTGGTTATGGTCAACAAACCGTCTTAACCAACACCGCGTCTAAATCTACAGTCTATCTACATTCTTTCTTGTGCTTCTTTTGTTTTTCATCAGCTTCATGGCAATCTTCCAAAATCTCTTCAGAAAACTCCCCAGTTTATTTCTGATTCAGCTCCATATAACCTTCGTTCGTCACATAATATCTGCATTCCTCCTACTCCCACTGTGCGGTCAGATTTCGATCCCCTGATCGCTTGTCATAAGGTTTGGAACTCCCTGCCTTCTTCAGTACATAAATGCCACTCGTTTGGCACTTTAAAGCGGTTTCTTAAGGACCATTTAGTTAAGAATAAAAATTAATAAATTTTTTTTTTTTTTTTTTTTTTTTTTTTTTTGTGGAGTTGATGTCCCCTGAATGTTTAGTTTGTTTTATTTTGGCATTCTCTGCGCTATGACTCCCAGGCCTCAGGTATGATTATCAATATTTATTGGTGAAACTAGTATAGTTCACTAAGGAGTAGCATACATGAAGACAGGTTAAATTTTATTGCTTTCGCACCATTTTATTAAAGTCTAATAATTACAGTCTGTTTCGACGACAGGAATTCGCTTATAGTAATATTTTTTTTTTTTTTGAGTCTATTTAATATAATTAATTAATTTAGTTTATTTATTCTAATTTTTTCTATAGTTTCTATTTTATTTATATTTTCTTTTCTTCTCCTTAATATGTGAGTAAGTGATCATTTTAAACTTTCTTTTGTTTTTTATCCTTGAGTATCTAATTCATATGTCTTCCCTCTTTGTACAGGCCAATGAGCCTTTGAGGGATTTATAACATCTAATATTGTATGTGTATTTAATGAAGAATAAAACTTATCTTATCTTATTATCTTATCTTAAAGCAGCAAAAATATATTAAGTAGCAAAGTGGCGTTCTCCATTATTGTGTGGCAGAAAGCGTCAATCTTACCTCAAAGAGGGCCAAAGAGATATCGATTAAACATTTTGAGATAGCCATCAATTTAAAGTCATCAAAACATTACGTAATAAGCTTCCCAGTTTCAAAGGCAGTAATGCTTTGCTGTGGCCCATTCGTTCCTAAAGATGCATGCAGTCTATACAAAATAAACCGTTAATATTCAAATTTGGTTTAAAGCTTCATTTAACTAAGTTGCGTCATTTGAAGGCTTTATATTTGCATCGGGAGCCGGCGTTTACTCCCCGAAAAATACCGCCGTGGAGAATATCCCCCGGAAATACTACCCAAGGGGAATTCCACCCCAAAATCTCCCCAGGAAAAAGTTCTCCATACGCAAAATCAATCAGCCAAAGAGAAAGTACTAAATAAGTACGTCTTTTATTTTGGTACAATGCCCATCTTTTAGTTAGACTACTCGTTCTTTAAATTATATTAAAAAAAATATACCCCTTAAAGTAGATAGTTTTTGTATTTTTGTTTTAATACCTAATATTAGTAGAGATGACCCTATAACTCCGATTGCCCACCCCTGCTGCCACCTACAACTTTTTTTACATAATTTATGTCTGTTTGTTGTCAGTGAGAACGAAAAAACAGGAATTTTGTCACTTTGATGGATGTTTTCTTGGATGGTTATGTGTGTTGGTCAATTTATTTGATGTTTTTCATGGATGTCAACAGTAATTTATGTCTGTTTTATGGTTTTTGTCAGTGAGAATGGAAAAACAGTATTTTTCTCACTTTAAAAAACAGGAATTTTCTCACATTGTCGGTTGTTTCATTGACGGTTATGTGTGTTGGTCAATTTATTTGATGTTTTTCATGGATGTCACAGTAATTCATGTCTGTTTTATGGTTTTCGTCAGTGAAAATGGAAAAACAGGATTTTTCTCACTTGAAAAAACAGGAATTTCTAACATTGATGGATGTTTCTTGGATGGTTATGTGTGTTGGTCAATTTATTTGATGTTTTTCATGGATGTCAACATCAATTTATGTCTGTTTTATGGTTTTTGTCGGTGAGAATGGAAAAACAGGAACTTTCTCACTTTGAGGGATGTCAACAGCAATTTATGTCTGTTTTATGGTTTTTGTTGCTGAGAATTTGAAAAACAACGACCAGTACAGCAATTTATGGATGTTTTATGGTTTTTGTCACTGAGAATGGAAAAAAATGTATTTTCTCACATTAATGGATGTCAACAGCAATTTATGTCTCTGACCTAAAACCAGTCAATAAACAAATTGTTTCCGGGCAAAGTTTAATAATGTCGGACAGGTACTGTCAATCATTAATCAAATTCTTTCCGGGCAAAGTTTAATAAGGTCTGACAGGTGATGTCAAGATTGATTGATTGACAAGAAAGGGGAATTAATTTGTTTTTTCTAAGGGAAAATATTGATTCAAGAAAGGGGAATTAATTTGTTGTTTCTAGGGGGAACTATTGATTCACGAAAGGAGAATTAATTTGTTGTTTCTAAAGAGAATCGTTTCCGAGCGAATGTTTTGATCTTAGCGCTGAAGTGATTAGCGCGCGAAAAGGATTCTTTGTAATTTCAAATGTGAAAGCACAGGGATGCCAAAAACAAAAGGAACTCGCTGAAATTACGTTTAGGGATTATTTGGGCGAAACCGTTTTAGCCATTATAGGGAATTATTTCGGCGAAACAGTTAGAGACATTTTAAAAGATGATTTAAAAGATGATTTTAGAAGAGAATTTGAGGGTAAAACTCTGTGGTCGTTATAATACACAAGTTGTATTTTAACAGTGTCGTGATGTCCTCTACCCCAACCCCAAAGGCTCCTCGTACCCCACCCCAACCCCGAAGGAAGCCCCCTGGTCCCCAAAGGTCCACCGGTCCCCAAAGGTCCACCGGGCTCCCAAAGGACCAATCGGCCCTCAAGTGCCCCCCAGACCCCCAAAGGCCCTCCCCAGACCCCCAAAGGCCCTCCCCGGGTCCCCAAAGGCCCTCCCCCAGTCCCCAAAGGTCCACAGGGCTCCCAAAGGGCCATCCGCCCCTAAAGGGCCCCCCAGACCCCCAAAGGACCCCCGGCGCCCCAAAGGCCCCGGAGCTCCCATTTTTTAATACTTTTTTATACCTTTATTATATCTTTTCAGAACAAGTTATTTTCTTAATGTCCATCCTAAACCCATTTTACAAGTTGAAGTACCCATCCTTTTCACCAACAACTTTACTATACTGATTTTTGAATGCTCCAACACCAAGCAATACTTTTCAATGGCATTTCAGAACAAGTTTTTTCTTAATGTCCCTCCTAAACCCATTTTACAAGTTGAAGTACCCATTCATTACACCCACAAATTTACTTTACAGATTTTTGAATGATCCAACAAAAAGCAATACTTTTCAAATAGCATTTCAGAACAAGTTATTTTCATAATGTCCTGCCTAAACCCATTTTACAAATTGAAGTTCCCATCCTTTTCACCAACAACTTTACTTTACAGCTTTTTGAATGGCCAACACCAAGCAATACTTTTCAAAAGGCATTTCAGAACAAGTTCTTTTCTTAGTGACCGTCCTAAACCCATTTTAAAAATTGAAATACCCATCCTTTTCACCCACAATTTAGTTATAGGTAAGAGTTTGAAGTTTTACCTTAGAGACTTAGCTTAGAGTTTTAGTTTGGTTTAGTTTTAGTTAAAAGTTTAGAGTTTTTTCCCTCTGAAATTCTCAGCTAGTTCTAGTTTAGTTTAGTTTTAGTTAAGAGTTTGGTGTTTTACCTTAGAGTCATAGCTTAGACATTTAGTTAGAGTTCTAGTTTAGTTTAGTTTTAGTTATGAGTTTAGAATTTTAGATTAGAGTCTTAGCTTGGAGTTTTTGTTAGAGTTCTAGTTTAGTTTAGTTTTAGTTAAGAGTTTATAGTTTTTAGCTTAGAGTTTTAGCATAGATTTTGTCGAAGTTCTAGTTTAGTTTAGTAATAATTAAGAGTTTAGAGTTTTAGCTTAGAGTCTTAGCTTAGAGTTTTTGTTAAAGTTGAAGTTTAGTTTAGTAATAGTTAAGAGTTTTGAGTTTTAGTTAAGAGTTTTAGCTTAGAGTCTTAGCTTAGAGTTTTTGTTAGAGTCCTAGTTAAGTTTAGTTATAGTTAAGAGTTTGGAGTTTTACCTTAGAGACTTAGCTTAGAGTTTTAGTTAAGTTTAGTTTTACTTAAGAGTATAGAATTTTAGCTTAGAGTCTTAGCTTAGATTTTTTGTTAGAGTTCTAGTTTAGTTTAGTTTTAGTTAAGAGTTAAGAATTGTTAGCTTAGAGTCTTTGTTTAGAGTTTTTGTTGCAGTTCTAGTTTAGTTTAGTTTAGAGTTTTAGCTTTGACTTATATTTTAAATTATAGTTCTATTTTATTTTATATTCAGATTAGATTTTATAGTTTTATCTTATATTACTATCTTAGTTTTATTTATAGTTATAGTTTAATTTAGTTTTAGTTAAGAGTTTTAACATGGAGTCTTAGCTTAGAGTTTTAGTTAGAGTTAAAGTTTAGTTTAGTTACAGGCAAGAATTTAGATTTTTAGCTTAGAGTCATAGCTTAGAGTTTTACTTAAAGTTATAGCTTGGTTAAGATTTAGTTAAGAGTTTCGAGTTTTAGCTGAGTCTTAGCTTACAGCTTTTGTTAGAGTTCTAGTTTAGCTTAGTTTTACTTTAGTGTTTAGAGTTTTACCTTAGAGTCTTAGCTTCGAGTTTCTGTTACAGTTCTAATTTAGTTTAATTTTTTTTAAGAATTTGATGTTTCACCGTTGAGTATCATTCATAGTGATAGTTTAATTTACTTCTAGTTAAGAGTTTAGTGTTTTAACTTAGAATCTTATCATAGAGTTTTAGTTAGAGTTCTAGTTTAGTTTAGTTTTAGTTAAGAGTTTAGAATTTTACCTTAGAGTTTTAGCTTAGAGTTTTTGTTAGAGTTCTAGTTTAGTTTAATTTTAGTTAAGAATTTGATGTTTTACCTTTGAGTTTCAATTAGAGTTCTAGTTTAGTTTACTTTTAGTTAAGAGTTTATTGTTTTACCTTGGAGTCATAGCTTAGAGTTTTGGTTAGAGTTCTCGTTTAGTTTAGTTTAAGTTAAGAGTTTAGAATTTTAGCTTAGAGTCTTAGCTTAGAGTTTTTGTTAGAGTTCTAGTTTATTTTAGTTTTAGTTAAGAGTTTAGAGTTTTTGGCTTAGAGTCCTTTGCTTAGAGTTTTTGTTGAAGTTCTAGTTTAGTTTAGGTTTAGTTAATAGTTTAGAGTTTTAGCTTAGAGTCTTAGCTTAGAGTTTTTGTTAGAGTTCTAGTTTAGTTTAGATATAGTTAAGCGTTTTGAGTTTTACCTTAAAGACTTAGCTTAGAGTTTTAGTTTAGTTTAGTTTTAGTTATGAGTTTAGAGTTTTAGCTTAGAGTCTTAGCTTAGAGTTATAGTTAGAGTTGAAGTTTAGTTTAGTTATAGTTAAGAATTTAGAGTTTTTAGCTTAGAGTCGTAGTTTAGAGTTTTTGTTAGAGTTCTGGTTTAGTTTACTTAAGAGTTTAGAGTTTTATCATAGAATCATAGCTTAGAGTTTTTGTTGAAGTTTTAGTTTAGTTTAGTTTTAGTTAAGAGTTTAGAATTTTTTAGCTTAGAGTCATAGCTTAGAGTTTTTTTTATAGTTATAGTTTAGTTTAGTTTTAGTTTAGAGTTTGGTGTTTTACCTTAGAGTTATAGCTTAGAGTTTTAGTTAGAGTTCTAGTTTAGTTTAGTTTTAGTTAAGAGTTTAGAATTTAACTTAGAGTTTTTGTTAGAGTTCTAGTTTACCTTAGTTTTAGTTAAGAGTATAGAGTTTTTAGCTTAGAGTCTTAGCTTAGAGTTTTTGTAGAAGCTCTAGTTTAGTTTAGTTTTAGTTAAGAGTTTAGAGTTTTAGCTTACAGTCTTAGCTTAGAGTTTTTGTTAGAGTTTTAGTTTAGTTTAGTTTTAGTTAAGAGTTTTGAGTTTTACCTTAAAGTCTTAGATTAGAGTTTTAGTTAGGGTTGAAGTTTCGTTTATTTTAGTTATATTTAATAGTTTATAGTTTTAGATTAGAGTCTTATCTTATAGTTTTATTTAGAGTTATTTTTTATTTTATTTTTACTTAATATTTATAGCTTAGATGTTTATCCTATAATATTATATTATAGATTTAGTTAGAGTTGAAGTTTAGTCCAAACTAGCATAACCACAAAATTACACAATATTGCATAGAAATACCAAAACCATAGGTTAGATTAGGTTAGGTTAGAGGTTAGGTTTCTCCACGTTTAAGTTAGGTTAGATTAGGTTAGCTTATCATGAGCGCTCATGTATGACTAATATAAAGTATTAACCAAAACTAAATTAAACTATGAATATAAATAAATCTAAGCTATGACTCTAAGCAAAAAACTCTAAACTCTTAACTATAAACACAATAAACTATAAGTATGAATAAATCCCTAAGTCTACTCTAAAACCCTAAACTAAAACTAAACTAAACTAGAGATTCAACAAAAACACAGGACAAGGACTCTATGCTTATATCAGTATGCAGAACAATGTAATTGCAATAAACTAGAAATCTAACAAAAATTATATGCTAAGAATCTAAACTAAAATTCTAACCTCCTAATTAAAACTAAATGTAACTAAAACTCTAAGCTAAGTCTCTAAGGTAAAACTCCAAACTCTTAACTATAACTAAACTTAACTAGTAATCTAACTAAAACTCCAAGCCAAGACTCTAAGCTAAAACTCTAAACTCTTAACTAAAACTAAACTAAAATAGAACTCTAGCAAAAACTCTAAGCTAAGACTCTAAGCTAAAATTCTAAACTCTTAACTAAAACTAAACTAAACTAGAACTCTAATTAAAACTCTAAGTCTAAGCTAAAACTCTAATCTAAACTAGAACTGCAACAAAAAACTCTAAACTAAGACTCTAAGCTAAAAACTCTAAACTCTTTACTAAAACTAAACTAAACTAGAACTCTAAAAAACCCCTAAGATAAGACTCTATGGTAAAACTCTAAACTCTTAACTAAAAATAAACTAAACTAAAACTATAATCTAAGAATATAATCTAAAAAATACAAACTATTAACTATAACTAAACTAAGCTAGAACTCTAACAAAAAATCTAATATAATAATCTAAGCAAAAAAATCTAAAATAATAAATATCAATAATCAACAAACTATAAGCTAAGACTCTAAGATAAAACTATAAACTCTTAACTAATAATAAACTAAACTTAAACTCTAACAAAAACTCTAAGCTAAGACTCTAAGCTAAAACTCTAAACTCTTAACTATTACTAAACTAAACTTTAACTTTAACAAATACTCTAAGCTAAGACTCTAAGCTAAAACTCTAAACTTTTAACTATTACTAAACTAAACTAGAACTTTGACAAAAACTATGCTAAGACTCTAAGCTAAAAACTCTAAACTATTAACTAAAACTACACTAAACTAGAACTCTAACAAAACCTCTAAGCTAAGACTCTAAGCTAAAAACTCCAAACTCTTAACTAAAACTAAACTAAACTAAAACTCTAAGCTAAGTCTCTAAGGTAAAACTCCAAACTCTTAACTATATCTAAACTAAACTAGAACTCTTAACAAAAACTCTAAGCTTAGACTCTAAGCTAAAACTCTAAACTCCTTACTATTACTAAACTAAACTTCAAGTCTAACAAAAACTATAAGCTAAGACTCTAATCTAAAACTCTAAACTATTAACTAAAACTAAACTAAACTAGAACTTCAACAAAAACTCTAAGCTAAGACTCTAAGCTAAAAACTCTAAACTCTTAACTAAAACTAAAATAAGCTAGAACTCTAACAAAAACTCTAAGCTGAGACTCAAAGGTAAAACATCAAATTCTTAACTAAAATTAAACTAAACTAGAACTCTAACAAAAACTCTAAGCTAAGACTCTAAGCTAAAACACTAAACTCTTAACTAAAACTAAACTAAACTAGAACTCTAACTAAAACTCCAAGCTAAGACTCTAAGATAAAAAACTCTAAACTCTTAACTAAAACTAAACTAAAGTAAAACTCTATGCTAAGTCTCTAAGGTAAAACTCCAAACTCTTAACTATATGTAAACTAAACTAGAACTCAAAACTTAAATAAACTAGAATTCTAACAAAAACTCTAAGCTAAGACTCTAAGCTAAAATTCTAAACTCTTAACTAAAACTAAACTAAACTAAAACTCTAACTAAAACTCTAAGCTAAGACTCTAAGCTAAAAAACTCTAAACTAAAAGTAAACTAGACTAGAACTCTAACTGAAACTCAAAGGTAAAAATCAAATTCTTAACTAAAATTAAACTAAACTTCAACTCTAACAAAAACTATAATCTAAGACTCTAAGCTAAAACTATAAAATATTAACTAAAACTAAAATAAAATATAAATTAAACAAAAACTATAATATAAAAAATAAAATATATTAAATAAAAATTAAGAAAAAAATAACTTTAAGTAATAATATAATATATGACTCTAAGCGAAAAATCCAAATTATTTAATTTAACTAAAATTAAAATAACATAGAACTCTAACTAAAAATATAATCTAATACTATATGTTAAACTCTAAACTCTTAAATAAAAATAAACTAAAATATAACTCTAACTCAAACTCAAAGGTAAAAAATCAAACTCTTAGCTAAAATTAAACTAAACTAGAACTCTAACAAAAAAACTCTAAACTCCTATCTAAAACTAAACTAAACTTCAACTCTAACAAAAACTCTAAGCTAAGACTCTAAGCTAAAACTCTAAACTAAAAATAAACTATAATATAACTTCAACATAAACTCTAAGCTAAGACTCTAATCTGAAAACTATAAACTCTTAACTAAAACTAAAATTCAACTATAACTAAAACTCTAAGCTAAGACTCTAAGGTAAAACTATAAACTCTTAACTAAAACTAAACTAAACTAGAACTCTAACAAAAACTCTGAGCTAAGACTCTAAGCTAAAATTCTAAACTCATAGCTAAAACTAAACTAAACTAGAACTCTAACTAAATGTCTAAGCTATGACTCTAAGGTAAAACACCAAACTCTTAACTAAAACTAAACTAAACTAGAACTAGCTGAGAATTTCAGAGGGAAAACCAAAAATACTCAGAATCGAAAATAAACGGGATCTGCCTCAAGGGGAAGGCTCAAAGTCCCTTCGTTCCTCCATTTCTGAGGGCCAGGAGAGGGAGAGGGGGAGTCAATTTCAGAGTGAAAACCAAAAACACTCGGAATCGAAAATAAAAAGGATCTGTATCATGAGCAAGGCTCAGATGTCCATCGTTCCACCATTTCTAAGGGGCCGGAGAGGGGGGGGGTTAATTTTGGAAGGGAAACCAAAAATACTCAGAATCGAAAATAAACGGGAATCAGCCTCAAGGGGAAGGCTCAGAGGCCCTTCGTTCCCCCATTTCTGAGGGACAGGAGAGGTGGGGGGTCAATTTTGGAGGGAAAACCAAAAATACTCAGAATAGAAAATAAATGAGATCTGCCTCAAGGGGAAGACTCAGAATGCGGTTTCATTGTTCCTCCATTTCTGAGGGGCAGGAGAGGGAGGGGGTCAATTTTGGAGGGAAAACCAAAAATGCTCAGAATCGAAAATAAATGAGATCTGCCTCAAGGGGAAGACTCAGAGGCCCTTCGTTCCCCCATTTCTGAGGGGCCGGAGAGGTGGGGGGTCAATTTTGGAGGGAAAACCAAAAATAATCAGAATCGAAAATAAATGAGATCTGCCTCAAGGGGAAGACTCAGAATGGGGTTTCGGTTATAGAGGGGTTCAGTTACATGGGGGATTCAGTTGCACGGGGGTTTAGTTAAATGAGGCTTGAGTTGCGCGGGAGATGAATAGCACGAGAGTTCAGTTGCTTGAGGGTTCAGTTACATGCGGATTCAGTTACATGGGGATTCGTTAAATGCAGTTGAGTTGCATAGTCTCGTTGAAAAAAATTGGACGTCATACTTAAACAGTTCTATTAAGAGCTATTGTTATGGAAATGACTCATTTTTGAATTGAAACTATGCTTTTCTGACTGAAGATACACATTTGAATCAGAAAATGTGAAAATGTACACAATTGAAACAGAGAAGTATGTTTTGACGATATTTTCTATAATTTCGTCTGAAAAATAGGAGTTCACGCTTAAAAAGTTCTATTAAGAGCTATTTTTTACGGAAATGGTTAATTTTTGAACAAAAACTACGCTTTTCTGACTGATGATATACATTATAATCAGAGTCATGTGTTTTGATAATATTTTCTATAATCTCATTGGAAAAAATTGGAGTTAATACTTAAACAGTTCTATTGAGAGCTATTGCTACGCAAATGATTCATTATTTGAACCAAAACTACGCTTTTCTGATTGAAGATATACATTATAATCAGAGAAATGTCTGGGACCATCAAACACAGTGCTATGAGCTAGATTCCTATTGCGCATTTTCATTTTAAATGTTATTACAGATCCGAGTAAAACCATTATCAGTATACCTCATTCTTTTATTCTAACTTAACTTGTAGGAATAGGACTTCATTCGAACAAGTAAATCAGTTTTATTCAATGTATAATAGTGTACAAAAAAGACTATTATTTTTCCTCATTCCCCCCCCCCCATTGCCAGGGGCTAATGTCTCCATCGCGCTCGCGCTCAATTTTATTCTTAATATACGGTAGAAATTAAGGCTAAGCCATCTCCATATTTCGTAATATCAATCATGTGTAATGTAGTGATAAACGTCCAATCTAGGTTCGCGATCTAAAAAAAATGAAAATTAAAAAGTTTAAAATATATGGAATTTGTCAGTTTGTAGTTTACGCACTAATATCAATATTTGTAACGATTCTATTGGGGTTTCGGTTATACAGGGGTTCAGTTACATGGGGGGTTCAGTTGCACGGGGGTTTAGTTAAATGAGGCTTGAGTTGCGCGTGGGTTGAGTTGCACGAGGATTCAGTTGCACGAGGGCTCAGTTACATGCGGATTCCGTTACATGGGGATTAGTTAAATGCAGTTGAGTTGCATAGTCTCGTTGGAAAAAATTGGAGGTCATACTTAAACAGTTCTATTAAGAGCTATTGCTATGGAAATGACTCATTTTTGAATTGAAACTATGCTTTTCTGACTGAAGATACACATTTGAATCAGAAAATGTGAAAATGTACACAATGGAAACAGAGAAGTATGTTTTGACAATATTTTCTATAATTTCGTCTGAAAAATAGGAGTTCACGCTTAAAAAGTTCTATTAAGAGCTATTTTTATGGAAATGGTTATGTACACATTTGAAACAGAGAAGTGTGTTTTGACTGTATTTTCTATAATTTCGTCTGAAAAATAGGAGTTCACACTTAAAAAGTTCTATTAAGAGCTATTTTTAGTAGAGATGCCCCTATTGATCCCACGACTCACCCCTGCTGCCACCTACAACTTTTTTTAACACCAAATATGGGCATAGAGTCCCTAGGGGAGATGG